>NC_080169.1:53641787-53941787 GCF_950295315.1 Erinaceus europaeus | reverse complement strand
AAAATAAATAAATAAATAAATATTTTTAAAAAATTCCAAAAGCCAGTGGCTGAAAGAGATGGGGTAACAAAGGTGTGTTCTGACACAAAGAGACAACTTGAAGGCGAGACTAGAAATGTTGAGGGGTTTACAGTCAACAATATTTATACACCTTTCCCATTTTATGGAGCTACTCTCTTCCCTGATCCAGCTTTCTGGTCCTTTTTCCAGCCATGACATCATCTCCCCAGACAATAACTTAGATCCACCTGCATATCAGATTTCAGGCTCAGGGGAAAAAAGAAAAAGAAAAAAAAACTAGTATAGCCACAGGCCCTTTGGGATATAATTAAAATATGCTTACTAGCTATCTACAAAACGGAGACACCCCCAAACCCCAACTACTCCAGCCTTTAGGTTCATGATTAGTCAACAACTTGTTTGGCTTTATATGTTAACTCTCTTTTCAGCCACCAGTTTCCAGATGCTAGCATGATGCCAACCAGACTTCCCTGGACTGATGACCCCACCAATGTGTCCTGGAGCTCTGCTTCTCCAGAGCCCTTCCCCACTTTTCCCCTCTTTCTCTGAGGAAAGAGAGAGGCAGGCTGGGAGTATGGATAGACTTGTCAATGCCCATGTTCAGTGGGGAAGCAATTACAAAAGCCAGACCTTCCACTTTCTGCATCCCACAATGACCTTGGGTCCATACTCCCACAGGGTTAAAGAATAGGAAAGCTATCATGGGAGGGGATGATATACAGAGTTCTGGTGGTGGGAATTATGTGGAATTGTACCACTCTTATCCTATGGTTTAGACAATGTTTCCTTTTTATAAATAAATTAAAATTAAAAAAATGTTGCTTGAGGCCTAGCCTATAGTGGCTTTTGAGAGGCAGATGTAAACTTTTACTTGAGGAAAAAGTCATCTCTGAAACTGAACATGTGACTAATTCAAAAAGAATTCCTAAGAATTACAATTTTCAGGAAGGTAGAATGGTGTACTTCTCTTTGCTTTTCTATTTCCTCCCTTAATCTTTGAGATTAGGGGAGATGAAGAACTCCAATTTAGGGACTTTCTTCAGTTTAAGAGGTATTAAGAGCTGAACTATAAAACTCCTGTCTAAAGCCATGCTTTCTCTTATTCTGAAATGAATAGTGCATTTTCAAAGAATTCATAAATTTTGTTTTCACTTTGGCTGCTATATTTCAAGATATACATTTGAATGCAAAGGCTCTGCATGGCTAGTGTAGAGGATAATAAATAAACACTAGTTATAATCATTACCTGACCTTAGTTAGACTTTTCCCAACAAGAGGTTACCTATCTGACAATCCAATTTGTAGGGCATTCACAGATGAGAATCAGGAATAGTTAAAAAAATTCCACAGTATGCTAAGATATATGGTACAGACTCTACATACATAAGAATCACAGAAAATTCTCAGGAAAAATTCCTCTTACTCATTTCCATACACTTCTAGTAAGTTTAGTGACCAATTTCTAACATACAATAAACTGAACAGAAAAATAAAAGGAATGAGGAAATTTACACTGGTTGGCATTTCTTCGTTAAAAGGGAAATATGTAATACTGTAAAAATTTAATAAATGAACTAACATAGCATACATTTTTGAAAAGCATTTTAAGCCTTTTTTTATTATCTTTATTTATTGGATAGAAACAGCCAGAAATCGAGAGGGAAGGAGAAGATAGACAGAGAGACACCTGCAGTCCTGCTTCACCAATCACAAAGCTTTCCCCCTGTAGGTGGGGACCAGGGACTCAAACCCGGGTCCTTTCGCACTGTAACATATCGCTCAACCAGGTACGCCACCACCCAGTCCCCGAAAAGCATTTTAAAAGTAAAAAAAAAAAAAAAACAAAAAAAACCCAAAAACCAACATTAATTGAGCTCTCTGAAGACACCATCCAATTTTACTATAGAATCATACTTATTTACAAATATCATTTTGATTTATCAAAGGATGTTAAAGCATGTCTGATTAGTCCCCATTAGTAGCAAAAAGGCAACTAAGACATTGTAGTAAGATGTCAATCCAAAATTTTTGTGATTTTTAAAAGTTAGGTCATTAAAAGCTGTTATTTGGGGGAAGTTACTGTATATATCTTGTATTCTAATCAGGTAAAATTTCCTTATTTAGAAATAAGTTTATTGTCATTTTTCCAAGTAAAATTTCAGTATCAGTTATTAATCCTGAGAGTTAAAAGAGAATCAACATGGCAACAAAATGTTTTGAAAATAGTATCTTGAGATTTGAAGATTAAGTAAGTCATTAAACTAAATGACTCTATAATCAAATGTTTATGACTGTTTAAAGTGAGCCAGCCACTGGCACTTTTCAAGGGAACAACAAATGAATTATGCCATAAAATACAGCAGCTAAAGTCTATCTTATCACCTTAAAAGTTACTTGTGATTCTTACATGTACATGCTGGCTGTTTGGGTTGATAGAGGGACAATCCTGTGTGTAAATAAGTAGTTGTGGGCATTGTACCATTTGTACTACAAGAAACAGAGGGCCAACAGTGCTGCCAACTGTTCAAGGAACCATTTTTCTTCAAGTACTTTGCAGTTTTTACATCATCAAAAACTGGGAATAAAACCACAAAATACTCTTAAGAAAAATGTGAGTAGAGTTCAGAAATTGTGGGAAATCGACCCTATTTAAGGCTCAGATTGTCACTGTTGAAAACAGGATAACATATGGCCATCGACTTTATTTCTTGGCAAACAAGAAATGGCATTTCTACTTCCATTCCAAATTGATTTAGACAGCTGAACAGTGAATCATATTAGGAAAAGCACTTTTCCTCTCCGCTAATCTGAACATGTTAAGATTTATCCATTTCTTGCTTCTTAATTTAATGAAGTTTGCTTTTATACTCTTTATCAGAAATATAAATGGAGTTTTAGAAAATATATATCATTAATATATTATCAGACTCTGGGAATTAACACACACACACACACAAACACACACACACACACACACACACACACACACACACACACACACACACAACCAGGGAGCGAGGGAAGGGAATGGCAGTAATGGTTATAAAGGTTCTGGTGAACTCTGGTGGGGGATGTGATGTGGAAACACAAATGTAAACCTAAACTCTTGAAATATACCTAGTGTGGAAACAGTTACTTTAGTAAAAATAAGTAAGAACTAACCATAATAGTTTTTTTTTTTAAAGAAAGGAGACATTAACAAAACCATAGAATAAGAGGGGTACAGTTCCGCACAATTCCCATAACCCGATCTCCATATCCCATACCCTCCCCTGATAGCCTTCCCATTCTCTATCTCTCTGGGAGTATGGATCCAGGGTCGTTGTGGGTTGCAGAGGGTGGAAGGTCTGGCTTCTGTAATTGCTTCCCCGCTGAAAATGGGCGTTGACTGATCTATCCATAATCCCAGTCTGCCTCTCTCTTTCCCTAGTAGGGTGGGGTTCTGAGGAAGCGGAGCTCCAGGACACATTGATGGGGTCGTCTGTCCAGGGAAGTCTGGTCAGCATCTTGCTGGCATCTGGAACCTGGTGGCTGAAAAGAGAGTTAACATACAAAGCCAAACAAATTGTTGAACAATCATGGACCTAAAGGCTGGAATAGTGCAGATGAAGTGTTGGGGGTATTCCCTGCATGCTTTTGTGTACTTCAGCTTTCAGGTATATATATTTCCCTAGTTTATGGGCACGTATGAACCTATGCTCTGTCTCAGGGGACCTGGACTATATCTAGGTTTGGGGACTTTATTGGGGAGTGGACCACCTGGAATGGAATTAGAGAATACTATGAAAGGAAAGGTCTCACCCGAGTGATGGAGATGAAGGGTTGTCATTCCACACCTGAAGTCTCTGGTCACAGTCTGAAGTGAAGCATGTTGGGGTGGCACTTGTTGCATTGATTAAGTTGGGATCTGCAGATGCAGTATTATTTGATTTGAATTGAGAGAAGTATGCAGGAAAGTGGGCCCCACCCTAAGGTTCCGGGACTGGGGGAAATATAGTCTCTATAGTGGAAATGTGAGGTTCCTGCTGTCTTAGGGTTCAAGAAGACAAATGCTGTCCTTTTTGATGTATGCCATTCTCACAGGAGTGAGGTGGTATCTCAATGTCTTTTTTGCATTTCTCTGACAATCAGCGACCTGGAGCAATTTTTCATGTGTTTGTTAGCCTTTTGAATTTCTTCTGTAGTGAATGTTCTGTTCATATTCTCTGCCCATTTTTGGATGAGGTCATTTGCTTTTTTGTTGCTAAGTGTGCTGAGGTCTTTGTTTATTTTGGTTATTAGTCTCTTGTCTGATATATGGCATGTGAAGATCTTCTCCCATTCTGTGAGGGGTCTCTTTGTTTCTGTGATAGTTTCTTTGGCTGTGCAGAAGCTTTTCAATTTGATGTAGTACCATTGGCTTGTTTCTGCTTTAGTCTTCCTTGTAATTGGGTTTGTTTCATCAAAGATGTCTTTGAGGTTTAGTTGGGAAAGTGTTTTACCAATGTTTTCCTCTAAGTATTTGATAGTTTCTGGTCTAAAATTCATGTCCTTGATCCATTTGGAGTTGATTTTTGTTTCTGGTGAGATAAGGTGATTCAGTTTCATTCTTCTGCATGTTTCAACCCAGTTTTCCCAGCATCGATTCTTGAAGAGAGCCCCCTTCCTCCATTTAATACTTTGGGCACCCTTATCAAAGATTAGATGTCCATATGTGTGGGGGTTTAGTTATGGGATTTCAATTCTTTTCCACTGGTCTGTGTGCCTATTTTTTTCCAGTTCCAGGCTGTTTTGATGATGATTGCCTTATAACATAGTTTGAGATCTAGCAGTGTGATGACTCCATTTCTGTTTCTTTTCCTCAGGATTGTTTTGGCAATTCTAGGTGTCTTAGTACATCTCACTCTTAGCCAAATCATTTTATTTTCCATAAGTACTTAGGTCTCTAATCTTTCTTTAGTAGTCTTACCTTCCCCATTTTAAATCCATGACTCTTATGTAACAGACTATTGCCAATAGGCTTCAAAGTCTATTGTTCTTTGCTTTTATTTTTATATTTCATACAATAGTGAGACAATCCTGTATTTATCCTTCTTCTGCCTTATCCATTAAACATGATTCCCTCTCCCTCTTTCTGTATTGTAGCAAAGGAGAATTTCACAGTTTCTTACAGCACTTTAGTATTCCTAGCACAAATTCTTTTTTGTTTTTATTTTTTATTAGTGATCTAATATTGATTTACAAGATTATAAGATAAAAGTTGTACAACTCTGCAACATTCCCACTACAAGAGTTCTGGATCCCCAACCCCTCCATTTTAAGCTATAGCAGTTCTCTCTAGGTTGCAGATGTGGATCAACTATTATTTCTACAACTGTTTATATTTTTCCACCTTCTTTTTAAAAAAAGCCCCATCTCTCTTCCTTTCCAAGTCACACATACACCTATTAAAATGTCCCTTTCCTTTTCCTCCTCTCTCTCTGGTTCCTGATGGAATCCATAGGTACTGAGCCCTCTGGTCATCTTCCCCCTATCATTTCTCCCCTACTGAGAATGTGAATCAAAATTAATTTTGGAGCACAGGAGGTGGGAGTTCTGGCTTTTGTAATTGCTTCTTTGATGGACAATGATATTGGCAGTTAGATCCATAATCCCAGCCTGTTTCTATCTTTTCATAGTTGGGCAGGGCTCTGAAGCAGTGATGTTCCAAGACACATTGGTGAGGTCATCTGTCTAGAGAAGTCAGGATGGAATCATAATAGTGTCTGCAGCTTGGTGGCTGAAAAGTGGCAAGATATAAAGCAAGATAAAATGATTAATTAACAAACAAAAAAACAAACAAAAGGTAGGAGTAGAGCAGATTAGAATAGGGATCTTAGAGTGGAAGGAAGCTAGGAAGTCTCTTGTAGGCATGTTTCTAGGGGTCCATGACCATCATAATTTTTTGCTTGAGTTTGATAGCTACAATGGATTTGGACAAAAATATTGTCTGAGAAGATGGTGTCAGAGTAGAGAAATCGGTTAGAAAGTTGGATTAGGGCAGATAGTAGCTCCCATTCTTAAAAAAAAAAAATCTATGAATATGAATAAAATTAACTGTTTGCCTCATTCACCCAAGCCAGGGCATACACACACACACACACACACACACACACACACACACACACACACACACACACACACACACACACACAAATACACACACACACACACACACACACACACACACACACACACCCCACAAGAGCCTGTGTAATCTCTGAGTCCTTATTGGTCTGAACTTCCAGTTCACGGCCACAGCTGGGAACATTCTAGCTTGCAGTCATTTCAGGACCAGTCTTCCTTGAGTGGCAGGGCAAGATGGTCCAGCCTCCCTTTGGGCAGGGGAGATAGAGAGGGAGAGAGACAAAGAGACAGAGAGACACCCGCAGTCCTGCTTTACCACTTGTGAAGCTTTCCCCCAGCAGGTTGGGGACCAGGGGCTTAAACCTAGTCCTTGTGTATTATAATGTGTGTACTTAACCAGGTGCACCACTGCTTGGCCCTTATTTTTTATTTTTATTTATTATTTTATTATTATTATTTTTTTTTACCAGAGCACTGCTCATCTCTGGTTTATGGTGGTGCAGGGGATTGAACCTGAGACTTTATAGCTTCAGGCATGAGAGTCTCTTTGCATAACCATTATGCTATCTACCCCCACCCCTTTTTAAATTATGTTTATTAATGATTTAATATTGACTTATAAAATTATGAGGTAACTGGGGTATAATATCACAGTGTTCCTACCACCAGAGTTCCGTGTTCCCAATCCTTCCACTGGAAACTGCATTAGTTCACCCAAGATCACAGATAAGGGTTGACTATTATTTCTATTATCTATCTATCTATCTATCTATCTATCTATGCCTATTTTTCCTACATCCTGTCTTCTCTTTCTTTGTACTTCCTTTGTAAGTACAGAAATGTAAAAAAAAAATTGAAAGTACCTTTAATGGTAAAGAAAATTGGTTTTAAAATAATTGATTATGAAATGTAAACATTGGTAAAACTAGATTTCAACTCAAAATGCTTAGATTTTTTTGTTAAAACCACAAGAGACAAATTTAGGATTGTAATACAAATAAAATTTCAAGACAATGTAATTCAGGTGAACTAAAGTGCTTAGTATGATGGACATTCTTTGAAGTTTGGATTTAGTGTCAGAAAGAAATATCTATACTAACTTGATTCTTTTGATTTTGAGCACTATGAGTTCTGTGAATCATGGTTTAAGTCACTATAATTGTTGATATTACTAGTTTTATTTTTAATTAAATTATTTTGTTTTAAATATCAATCCAATCACGTGAATTATACAACCCCAAAGCAATATAAAAAGTTGTTTTGTAACAAGTTCTTCACTAGGGGTTTGCTATTACTCTTATTGTTTGTAAGCTGGGACAAGGTGCAATTCCCCAACTCCCTCAATATTACTAGGACCCATAGTATATTCATATCTATGGTGAATTTGTTCCTGATTGTTGTGTGTGGATTCTTTGAATCTGGTTTTTCCTTATATGCATTGTGTGATGGCTGGGGTTTCCCTGGCTTTTCGCCACTTAAATTGACTATGAGCCTCTAATTTATACTATTTGCCTCAAGGCATTTTGACTTCTCATGTGGTAAGAATAAGATTGTAAAATGAATATAGCATGTGCTGTAATGTTTTCTGGTGCTAATTATGGTCATTCAGGCCATCTCAACAGATGTTTATATTACACTTGAAATTTTTAGTAGAAGTTACAACAAATGTGACATTTTAAGAAAAAAATTTAATAGCTTTATTCAAACAGTTCATATATCACTATAAGATACTATTTTAAAAAATTATTTATAAAAAGAAAACACTAACAAAAAACATAGGATCAAAGTGGTACAACTCCACATAATTCCCACCACCAGAACTCTGTATCCAATCTCCTCCCCTGATAGCTTTCCCATTCTTTATCCCTCTGGGAGTATGGACCCATGATCATTGTGGGGTGCAGAAGGTGGAAGGTCTGGCTTCTGTAATTGCTTCCCTGCTGAATGGGCATTGACAAGTCTATCCATACTCCCAGCCTGTCTCTCTCTTTCTCTAGTGGGGCAGGGCTCTGGGGAAGCAGGGATCCAGTACACACTGGTGGGGTTGTCTGTCCAGGGAAGTCTGGTTGGCATCATGGTAGCATCTGGCACCTGGAGGCTGAAAAAAGAGTTAAGATATAAAGTCAAACAAATTGTTGACTAATCATGAACCTAAAAGTTGGAATAGTGCAGTTGAAAATTTGAAGTCTCCATTTTGAAGATAGTTAGTAAGCCTATTTTAGGTATATTCCAAAGGCCCCATGACTATACTAGTTTTTTTTTTTTTTTCTGAGCCTGACATTTGATAAGCAGGTGGACCCAAGTTATTGTCTGGGGAATTGATGTCATGGCTGGAAAAAGGGCTAGGAAGCTGGATCAGGGGAGAGAGTAGCTCCCAAATATGGGAAAGGTGTATAAATATTGTTGACTGTAAATAAACTACTATTTTAATATATCCATTTTAATGTGTAAAATTCAGTAGTTTAAATCTACAGACACATGTGACCATTTCCATAGTCAGTTTTTACAACATTTTAATCATCTGCAAAATATTTCTATATCCTTTAACTACCCCCAATTTGTAAATCCCCCCCTCACCCTACCAGCCAAAAACTAACATTAACTTAGTCTCTGTCTCTATAGGTTTCTCTGGTCTAAACTTTCATATGAACAGAATGACATACAGTCTTTTGTGATATAATATGCTTCTTTTACTGTGTTTTCAAAACTTATCCATTAGAAATCAACCACAAAACAAAAACAAACAAACAAACAAACAAAACCTCCCCTAAAAGTCTAGAGACTAAAGAGCATGCCTCTGAATAACACATGGGTCACTGAAGAAATAAGAAAAGAAAGAAAGAATTACCTCAATATCAATGGAAATGAAGAATATAGTTATCAGACCTGTTAGTAGACAGCAAAAATGTCCTGAGAGGAAAGTTCATAGCAATACAGGTGAACACTAATAAAGAAGAGAAATGGCTAGTAAACCATCCAACAACCCAGCTGAACCAAGTAGAAATGGATGAACAAAGACATCCAAAGGTCAGCAAAAGATAGGAAATAGTTAAAATCAGAGCAGAAATAAATGAAATAGAAAACAAGAGGACCATCAGTAAGAATAGTGAAACCAAGAGCTGGTTTTTTGAAAGGATAAATAAAATAGATAAATTAGTAGCTATAGTCATTAAGAGAAAAAGAGAGAAAGTTAAGGTAAAAATCACTCAGAAATGAAAAAGAAGTTATTACAACAGACATACAGCAGAGATACAAAAGATCATGCAAGATTATTATGGACATCTATATAGAAATAAAGTTGACAACTCAGAAGAAATAGACACAGTCTTTAAGTCATACCAACTGCCAACCATGACACATTGTTTTAATGACTTTGAGATGATATTATACCCAGAGCACCCCCAAAACTGCCAAAAACTATTGGAAATCATCAATAAACAGTAAAGTAACAGGTTGTAAATCCAATACTCATAAATCTGCAGTCTTTCTTTATACAAAAGATGGGCCAGAGGAAAGGGAACTCAAAGAAACAATCCCATTTACACTTGAATCCAAAAAGATAAAATACCTAGGAATAAACCTAACAAAGTAGGTGAAGGACCTTTTCAATGAAAATTAAATATTACAGATGAAGATTTGAGGGCCTCCATTTTGGAAAAATCTAGTAGGTCTATTTTAGGTATATTCCAAGGGACCCATGACTCTACTTATTTATGCCTGAACCCAACAGCTAACATGCAGGTGGACCAAAGGCACTGTCTGTGGAGATGGTGTCATAGTTGGAAATAGGACTAGAAAGCTGTATCAGGGCAGAGAGTAGCTCCCAAATATGGGAAAAGTTTATGAATACCATTAACTATAAACCCCGTCAATTTGATCTGGGGCCTATATTCAGTTCAGGAGCCTGTGTAACCTCTGCATCCTCATAGGTCTGAGCTCGTATTCTGTGGTCATAGCTGTTCTAGTCAGCACCCATTGACAGATCCATCTTCATCGAGTGGTAGAGGATTTTGGCATGACCTCTCTTCAGAGAATAGGGCAGCCCTACTATTGTTGATCCACACTGAGTGCAAGTTCCTGTAGGGGCCCACAAAGGGCTTCACTATGCTGTTCCTGATAGAAATGACCAACAACAATGGGGAAAGGGATCTGCTAGAGAGGTCTAGGCCCATCATGTCTGTGTGGGAATCCCAGGACTTCCCGACAAGGGCCCTGGATGATGGGATGGCCTGGTAGTGACCAAAAGAGCCATTATTAAAGTATTCCAGTCTCTTACTCCTATACAACTTTTGTAGTTCTTACCTTGTCTGACAAGGTTAGTCTTGGAGTGATTGAAGGAAGTGTGAAACAGAAAGTAGGTGAGGAATGTATCTAGATCTAAGTAGAAGATATTTGATTAAGTACTTTATGGTTCTTAATAAAAAGTGTCTTTTTTTTTTTTTTTTTTAGGTTTTTCTACTTGCTTGCTGAACTTACTAAGTCATTGCAAACAATTGTGCACTTTCACATTATGGTATGTCTTTTCCATTAACTTATGGATACATGCACACATTGGTCTCTCTCATGGGCGCAGGTTGATACCTAGGTTCTGTGGCTCTGTTAAGAAGTGCACCTCCCAGGGTGGAGCCAAGGTGGTGACTTGGAGACAGATTCTGGCATGAGCTCCGACAAAAACTGTTGGAAAGGGCAGGATACCTGGCCGTCAACAAACAGTGAACAAGGGGTCCTAAGTGTAACACCAAAGAGGTGACTATAGCTCAATTTGGGTTAGAAAACAGAAAAAATGGCACAGCTATATACAAGATACTGGGTACTATACAGCAAACCCTAACAAAAGGACTTTTCAAAGTTAACCCAATTACCAAATAATGTGATGATAACAGTAACTATCCATTGTCTTTTTGAATCCTAAGACAGCAGGAACCTCACATCTCTACTATAGAGCCTATACTTCCCCCAGTCCTGGAACTTTAGAATAGGGCCCACTTTCCCATATGCCTCTCCTAATCCATATTAATAATATTGCATCTGCCAGTCACAACCTAATCAATGCAAAGATTGCCACCTCAACATGCTTCAGCTCAGACTGTGTCCAGAGACTTCAGGTGTGGAATGACAACCCTTCAGCTTCATTATTCAGGTGAGACCTTTCCTTTCATAGTATTCTCTAATTCCATCCCAGGTGGATCACTTTCTAACAAAGTTCCAAAACCTAGATATAGGCCAGGTTCTGTGAGAGAGAGCATATGTTCACAAGTATCCATAAACTAGTGCAAAATATATACCTGAAAGCAGAAGTACACTAGAGTTTGCAGTGAGTACCCCCCAAAACTTCCTCTTCACTACTCCAAACTTTGGGTCCATGATTGCTCAACAATTTGTTTGGCTTTGTATGTTAACTCTCTTTTCAGCCACCAGGTTCCAGATGCCATCAGGATGCCCACCAGGCTTCCCTGGACTGAAGACCCCACCAATGTGTCCTGGAGCTCAGCTTCCCTAGAAACCCACCCTACTAGGGAAAAAGAGAGGCAGACTGGGAGTATGGACTGACCAGTCAATGCCCGTGTTCAGCAGGGAAGCAATTACAGAAGCCAGACCTTCTACCTTCTGCAACCCACAATGACCCTGGGTCCATGCTCCCAGAGATAGAGAGTGGGAAAGCTATCAGGGGAGGGGATGAGATATGGAGATTGGGTGGTGGGAATTGTGTGGAGTTGTACCCCTCCTACCCTATGGTTTTGTTAATTTATCCTTTCTTAAATAAAAATAAATTAAAAAAAAGAAAACAGAGCAAAAAGAAAGGAAATTTTTTGATTATTTCTGAAGTGCACTCCTTTCCCCCACCCTATAACAAGATCCCAGGGGCTAGAGAGCTGACACTAGCAGGCTCCCCACTGAGCTTTTTCTTTACCAAGATTCCTGGCTTAACAGAGGTGTGACTCCAATCCTTTTCCTTTATGATTCCCTTTGCTCATTTTTTTCTTTCTAAGTGGTTCAAGCTCAATTGCAGTGACAAAATATCTGACCAATCAGAGCCTCACCCCACCTGGGAAAGACTACCTAGAGGTTTTTTTTTGTTGTTGTTGTTGTTTTTGTTTTTTTAACAATTGGCTGTCTTTGCTCAGGCTACCTGAGCTAATCAAGAGCTGTACAACTGCAGACTGACTGTTAGGGTTTTTTACTCTGTTCTATTTTATTATTACTATTATAGATACACTAATCCCTTTCCCCCCCCTCTGTCAGGTTGACCAAAATTAACTTTTAGTGTATTTTCCATTGCTAGGTGACTGGGTGTCCTATCCATTGTGAGAGGAACTTGTTTTACTCTACCTACCTCCTCTATCCATTCTCCCCCCTCTCCTTCCTCATAGCTAATTAAAAAAAAAAACTCTCCTTTCACTGCTCTTTTTTTTTCCTTCTCATTCTTGTCTTCTTTTCTTCCTTCCTTCTCCTTCTTCTTTCTGAATATACTGATACTCATTTGTGAATTATTTTGGGGAAGAAATCTGACTCAGAGTGGACTCTCTTGTGTGTGTCTTTTCTACGTCCCTTTATCCTCTTGCTATGTCTAAAATTTACAGAGGACAGTAGATTTGCATAATTTTCAGTTCTTCCTATTCCTTTTTTCCTGTCTCTTTTTAATTTGGATTTGGTTGCTATTTTTTCTTGGACTGGAGGCATTGTTTGGCT
The DNA here is from genome assembly GCF_950295315.1 of Erinaceus europaeus. NCBI lineage: Eukaryota > Metazoa > Chordata > Mammalia > Eulipotyphla > Erinaceidae > Erinaceus > Erinaceus europaeus. The sequence goes on along the minus strand of NC_080169.1, from coordinate 53,928,971 downwards.
AACTGGTATTGGTTAAACTGCTTCAATCCTTGCTTCAGATACTATTATAATTTCTGAGGTTGGTGACTGCATTTGTCATAAAGGTATTTAGTATAGCGTGGCTTGTACTCAAAACACAACAACTGAAGAACAACAGAACATAAAAGTAAAAAAAAAAATCAATAAAAAATTGTTAAGCCAAAACAAATAAAACTACTACTAAAATGAATGAAGAAAGGAGTGCAGAAGAAACTACAAAGTAGTCAGAAGTAACCATAGATAATAAAAGTATGCAAACAGTAATAAAATTAATAGTCACAGAAATGAAGGCAACTATGAAGGAAAGGGATAGCAGAATTAGGGAAACAACAGATGAGACCCTCAAGGAAAATACTAGCTACCTCAAGGCAATTAGAGAACAGAAAGCTGAAATAACTGAACTAAGAAGGAAGCTGAGGGAAGGGAAAGCAGACTAACAGAATCAGATAACAGAATTAGTCAGACAGAAGATGAGCTAGAGAAATCTAATAAAGAGGTAAAAGAGCTTAAAAAGAGATTGAGAGACACTGAAAACAACAACAGAGACATTTGGGATGATCTCAAAGAAGTAACATTAGTATAATTGGCCTGCCAGAGGAAGAAAGAGAGGAACGGGAAGTAAACATTCTAGAAGAAATTATAGAAGGAAAATTCCCAGACCTGAACAATAGAAAGGACATTAAGATTAAAGAGGCCCAGAGAGTCCCAAACAGAATCAACCCAGACCTGAAGACACCAAGACACATCATAGTTACAATGAAAAGAAGTAAGGATAAAGAAAGGATCCTAAAGGCTGCAAGAGAAAAACAAAATGTCACATACAGGAGAAAACCCATAAGACTATCAGATGTTTCCACTCAAACTCTAAAAGCCAGAAGAGAACGACAAGATAACTATCGAGCCCTGAATGAAAAAGGGTTTTGACCAAGGATAATATTTCCTGCTAGACTTTCATTCAAACTAGATGGAGGGATCAGAACCTTCTCAGAGAGACAACAGTTAAAGAAGACAACCATCACCAAGCCTGCCCTGAAAGAGGTTCTAAAATACCTCTTATAAACAAGAACATCACTATAATACTTGCAATATATCAGAGCAAATAAAAAAATGTTGAATAATGGCACTACAATACATTAAATCCATAATATCAATAAATGTCAATGGCATAAACTCACCCATCAAAAGGCACAGAGTGAGAGGATGGATCAGAAAACATAACCCAACCATATGCTGCTTGAAAGAATCCCATCTAAACCAACAAGATAAACACAGACTTAAAGTGAAAGGATAGAAAACTATCATACTGGCTACTGGACCACAAAAAAAGGCAGGAACAGCCATTCTCATCTCTGACACAATAGATTTTAAATTAAATAAAGTAATAAAAGATAGGCAAGGACATTACATAATGACTAGAGGATCAATCAGCCAAGAAGATTTAACAATTATTGACATCTATGCACCCAATGAGGGACCATCTAAATATATCAAACACCTACTAAAAGAACTACAAAAATACATCAATAGTAATACAATAATATTGGGAGACTTTAACACTCCACTCTCACATTTAGGCAGACCAGCAAAGCAGAGAATCAACAAAAAAACAAGAGAATTAAATGAAGAGATGGACAGACTAGACCTCCTGAACATTTTCAGAGTTCTTCACCCCCCAAAACTGGAATACACATTCTTTTCAAATTCACACAATACATTCTCAAGGATAGACCACATGGTAGACCACAAAGACAGCATCAACAAATTCAAGAGCATGGAAATCATACCTAGTATCTTCTCACACAACAGTGGAGTAAAGCTAACATTTAACAACAAACAGAACATTACTGAAAGACACAGAAATTGGAAACTAAACAACATACTTCTTAAGAAACACTCAGTCAGAGAGACACTCAAGCAAGAAATTTAAATATTCCTGGAAATAAGTGAAAATGAAGACACAAGCTATCAAAATATTTGGGACACAGCTAAAGCAGTATTGAGAGGGAAACTCATAGCCATACAATCACATATTAAAGAACAAGAGAAAGTTAAAACAAACAGCCTTACTACACAACTTAAGGTCTTAGAGGAAGAGGAACAAAAGAACCCTAAAGCAACCAGAAGGACAGAAATCACTAAAATTAGAACAGAAATAAACAACATCGAAAATAAGAGAACCATACAGAAGATCAATGAAGCCAAATATTGCTTCTTTGAAAAATTAAACAAGATTGACAAACCCATAGCTAGACTCACTAAAAAAAAGAGAAGACTCAAATTAATAGAATTGTAAACAATAGAGGAGAGATCATAACTGACACCACAGAAATCCAGAAAATCTTGTGAAACTTCTATGAAGAACTATACACCACCACGCTAGAAAATCTGGAAGAAATGGAAGAATTCCTAGAAATTCCTAGAAACATATGCCCTTCCAAAACTGAAACAAGATGAACTACAAAACCTAAATACACCAATCACAGACAAAGAAATCAAGACAGTTATTAAGAATCTCCCTAAAAAAAAAAATCAGATGGCTTCACAAATGAATTCTACAAAACCTTCAGGAAACAGATAATACCCACACTTCTAAAGATTTTTTTATAAGATTGAAGAAACAGGAATACTCCCTTCCACCTTCTATGAAGCCAACATCACCCTGATACCGAAAGCAGACAGGGATACAGCAAAAAAAGAAAACTACTGACCAATATCTCTGATGAACATAGATGCCAAAATAATAAACAAGATCATTTGGCAAACTGGATACAGCAGTATATCAGAAAGATTTTTCATCACGACCAAATGGGATTTATTCCAGGAATGCAAGGCTGGTTCAACATACGTAAGTCAATCAATGTCATTCACCACATCAATAAAAGCTAAGCCAAAAACCACATGATTATCTCAATAGATGCAGAGAAAGCCTTTGACAAAATCCAACACCCATTCATGCCAAAAACTCTACAGAAAATGGGAATAGACAGGAAATTCTTCAAGATATTGGGATCCATATATAGCAAACCTACAGCCAACATCATACTCAATGGATAGAAGCTGAAAGCATCCCCCCTCAGATTGGGAACTAGACAGGGCTGTCCACTATCACCATTACTCTTCAACATAGTATTGGAAGTTCTTGCCATAGCAATCAGGCAAGAGAAAGAAATCAAAGGAATTCAGATTGTAAGGGAAGAAGTCAAGCTCTCACTCTTTGCAGATGATATGACAGTATACATAGAAAAGCCTAAAGAATCCAGCAAAAAACTACTGGAAGTTATTAGGCAATATAGCAAGGTGTCAGGCTACAAAATCAATGTACAAAAATCAGAGGCATTTCTTTATGCAAACACTAAATCTGAAGAAGAAGACATCCAGAAATCACTCCCATTTACTGTAGCAGCAAAATCAGTAAAATACCTAGGAATAAAGCTGACCAAAGAAGTGAAAGACTTGTATACTGAAAACTATAAGTCATTATTCAAGGAAATAGAAACTAATACCAAGAAATGGAAAGACATCCTAAGCTCATGGAATGGAAGAATAAATATCATCAAAATGAATATTCTCCCCAGAGCCATATACAAATTTAATGCAATACCCATCAAAGCTCTACCAAGCTTCGTTAAGAGAATAGAACAAACACTAAAATCATTTATCTGGAACCAGAAAACACCCAGAATGGCCAAAACCATACTAAGGAAAAGAAACAGAAATGGAGCCATCACACTGCCAGATCTCAGACTATAAGGCCATCATCATCAAAACATCTTGGTACTGAAACTAAAACAGGCATACAGACCAGTGGAACAGAACTGAAAGCCCAGAACTAAACCCCCACACATATGGACATCTAATCTTTTATAAGGGTGCCCAAATTATTAAATGGAGGAAGGGGGCTATCTTCAAGAATTGGTGCTGGGAAAACTTGGTTGAAACATGCACAAGAATGAAACTGAACCACCTTATCTCACCAGAAACAAAAATCAACTCCAAATGGATCAAGGACCTGGATGTTAGTCCAGAAACTATCAAATACTTAGAGGAAAACATTGGTAAAACACTTTCCCACCTAAACCTCAAAGACATCTTTGATGAAACAAACCCAATTGCAAGGAATACTAAAGCAGAAACAAGCCAATGGGACTACATCAAATTGAAAAGCTTCTGCACAGCTAAAGAAACTATCACACAAACAAAGAGACCCCTCACAGAATGGGAGACGATCTTCACATGCATCAGACAAGAGACTAATCACCAAAATATATAAAGAGCTCAGCAAACTTAGCAACAAAAAAGCAAATGACCGCATCCAAAATGGGCAGAGGATATGAAAAAAACATTCACTTCAGAGGAGATCCAAAAAGCTAAAAAACACATGAAAAATTGCTCCAGGTCACTGATTGTCAGAGAAATGCAAATAAAGACAACATTGAGATACCACGACACTCCTGTGAGAATGTCATACATCAAAAAGGACAGCAGCAACAAATGCTGGAGAGGCTGTGGGGACAGAGGAACCCTTCTACACTGCTGGTGGGAATGTAAATTGGTCCAACCTCTCTGGAAAGCAGTCTGGAGAACTCTCACAAGGCTACATATGGACCTTCCATATGACCTAGTAATTCATCTCCTGGGGATATACCCCAAGGATTCCATAATGCCCAACCAAAAAGATATGTGTACACCTATGTTCATAGCAGCACAATTTATAATAGCTAAAACCTAGAAGCAACCCAGGTGCCCAACAACAGATGAGTGGCTGAGAAAGCTGTGGAATATATACACACTGGAATGCTACACAGCTATCTAGAACAATGAACCCACCTTCTCTGACCCATCTTGATCAGAGCTAGAAGGAATTATGTTAAGTGAGCTAAGTCAGAAAGATAAAGATGACTATGGGATGACCCCACTCATCAAGAGAAGTTGAGAAAGAAGAACAGAAAGAGAAACTAAAAGCAGGATTTGACTAAATTTGGAGTAGGGCACCAAAATAAAAACCTTCTGGTGAGGAGGAGGGTGGACATTTGGCTTCCCAGGGAGTCGGGGGTGGTTGGGTGGGTGGGATGGGTCACAGTCTTTTGGTGGTGGGAATGTTGTTTATGTACACTCCTATTAATTTGTAGTCATATAAATAATTATTTAATTAATATGAGAGGGGAAAAATTGTTTGTATATCTCAAACTTTTTAAAGCACAGACTGAGTCTTTTTAATACAGAGGCTGAGTCTTTGCTATGTTGACTCTCTCAAAAGCCTCGACCAGGGAGAACAGAAGCAACTGGTGGCACAGCTATATACAAGATGTTGGGTATTATACAGCAAATCCTAACAAAAGGACTTTTCAAAGTTAACCCAATTACCAAATACTGTGATGATAACAATAACTATCCATTGTCTTCTTGAACCCTAAGACAGCAGGAACCTCACATTTCCACTATAGAGCCTATATTTCCCCCAGTCCTGGAACCTTAGGGTGGGGAGCACGTTCCTGCACGCTTCTCTCAATTCATACCAAATTATATTGCATTCACCAATCACATCCTAATCAATGCAACGAGTGCCACCTCAGCATGTTTCACTTCAGACTGTGTCCAGAGACTCCAGGTGTGGAATGTCAACCCTTCAGCTTCATTACTTGGGTGAGACCTTTCCTTTCATAGTATTCTCTAATTCCATTCCAGGAGGTGCACTTCTTAACAAAGTCCTAAAACCTAGATATAGACCAGGTCCCATGAGATGGAGCATATGTTCACACGTATTCATAAACTAGGGCAAAATATATACCTGAAAGCAAAAGTACACAATAGTCTGCCATGAGTACCCCCCAACACTTCATCTGCAGTATTCCAGCCTTTAGGTTCATAATTGTTCAACAATTTGTTTGGCTTTGTATGTTAACTCTCTTTTCAGCCACCGGGTTCCAGATGCCAGCATGATGCCGATCAGAATTCCTTGGACAGACGACCCCACCAATGTGTCCTGGAGCTCTGCTTCCCCAGAGCCCCACCCTACTAGGGAAAGAGAGAGACAGGCTGGGAGTATGGATGGACCAGTCAACACCCATATTCAGCGGGGAAGCAATTACAGAAGTCAGACTTTCCACCTTCTACAACCCACAAGGTCCTTACTCCCAGAGGGATAAAGAATGGGAAACTTATTAGGGGAGGGGATAAGATATAGAGATCTGGTGGTGTGAATTGTGTGGAGTTGTAGCCCTCCTATCCTACGGTTTTGTTAATGTCTCCTTTTTAAAATAAATAAATAAATAAATAAATAAATAAAATAAAAAAAAGCACAAGACAAAAAAAACTTCCATGTATTATTTCTTAACCAACTTAGGATAGGAATCATCATATAAGGTCTCTTGCTTAATTAAATGGCAAGACCATCAATTTCAATCAGACCTATTTTATTACCATTTCCATTGTCTTGTTTTTGAGTTTTCTTACTACCTGGATATCAACACAAGATCTTTAGTAATATATTAGACTTCAAAGTTGATAAAGTAGCAGTAAGTATGGTATTATCTCAAATGCATACATGGAATTTCATCTACATTGTTCCTTTAGAGAGTCAAGCCTAAATTGCTATCCCCATGATTTGGGATGGGGAGGTAACCATCAGACACTAAATCAGATAGTAATTTTTATAGATCTAACTACTGTTGCTATACTCGGTGTCCATGGAAACAAAAATAAAATTGGTTTGTTGCCTAGAAAAGTGGAAAGAAAACCAAGTCATTTGGTTTCTATGTTGTTTCTATGAAGCTAAGGAAGTTTTCTGGCAAATGATAAAAACAAAGATGACTAAAGCTATATGATTCCCTTAGTCAATTATTGATCTTATACAAAATTTAAAAGCTTGAATTTTTTTTCTAACTGAATGCCATATTATAGGATAATTAATTCTTGGCTAGGTTAGAAACAGTTCTTTGAAAGAGTGACCAATGTATGCCACACAATCCAATAGGTTGAAAAGTTCTTGGACTCATTATATATGGAAAATGTTTCTCATTTACAAATTCAACAGGGTTCCAAGTATGAAAGAAAAAGCTAGTATTTAACAAGGGTGGAGGAGACTGAAATACCTATTCACTAATCCTATGGAAATATTTGTCACTGGTATATAGTTTAAGGAACTGGGTAAAAATAGCAGCCTCCAGGGTTTTTTTTTTTTTTTTTTTCATCTAGGCATAGACCTTTATCTATGTGAACAAGTAAGTATGACATAACAGTAGACAGGGAACTTGTATAATGAGCTCCCTGATAAACAAGAGTGCAGAGGTGACAACTTGGCACATATTGGTATGATTTCACAGCATGTTGGCCTGCCTTCAGATAGAAAATAACGCCTGGCAAATCTCCTTTCCCAGTGAAGGACAAAATTAGCCAGACCAAGAAAGTGGTGCACAAGACCAAAAGTTGGCCTGACCCCAGATATTCAATACTTAGAATAATTTATGCTGCTTTTGAGCTCATGTTAGAATTTTTAGAAGAAATACCTATAAAAATTCAACTTCAAACAGAAAAAATCAAAATTGATTTTATCCATGAGTCACAAGTTAATATATCCACAGAAGCCAAGTAAGGAATGAAATTTAATATGTGGGACAGGGTAGAAGCAAAACAATAGCATCAATGGGGCAAAAAAACATTACTAACCTACAGACTCACTCATGGTTAAGGAATCATAAGGAATCATGATAACAGTTTCTGAGTGTAGAATTCATTTCTTCTCTAATCTAACCATTTGATATCATAGCTTCAAATATTTCAAAGGAATCTGGGTATGAATTACCCACATCTCATTAGAGTCCCCAGAAGAACATACGTTTTTAGGAAGGAATAGTTTATTAACAGAAAAGTGCTAGTAAGGACAAAGAGATATCATTTCACACCAATGAGAATGGCCTGCATTAACAAGGACAAGGACAAAAAAATTTGATGAAGATTTGCAGGAAAATGAATTCATTAACATTGTTGGTGGGAATGTAAATTGGACCCAGGCCATGTGGAAAACAGAATATAATGTCCTAAAAATATTAAAAAAATAAAGCTGTCCCTCCTAGGACCTTGCTCTTACCATAAAGCAGCAACAATAGGGATAGCCCAAAGGGAGGTTGGGTATCCTGCCTTGCCACTCGAGGAAGACTGGTCCTGAAATGAGTGCAGCCTGCAATGGTTTCAGCTGTGACCATGAGCTACAAACTCAGATCAATAGGGAATCAGAGGTTACGTAACACAGGCTCTGGTGCTAAATACTAAATAAATAAATAAATGAATAAATGCCCTGGGTCAGGTCAATGGAGGTAAATCGTTAATTTTATCCACATATTTTTTCTCAAGTATGGGAGCTATTCACTGCCCTAATCCAACCTCTCTAGCCCTTTTTTCTACTCTGACACCATTTTCTCAGACAATATTTTTATCCAACTTCAGGCTAGCTATCAAATTCAAGCAAAACTACCATAGTTGTGTGCCCCTAGAAACATGCCTAACATGGTCTTCCTAGCTTTCTTCTACCATAAAATCCCTAATCTCGTCTGCTCTATTCCTACTTTTGGTTCCTGTTTAACCATTTCATCTCACTTTTACGTCTTGCCACCATCCAGACACCAAGTTGCAGATGCTACCATGATTCTATCCTGACTTCTCTGAGCAGACGACCTCACCAGTGTCCTGGAACCTCCCCTTTCCAGAGTCCTACCTCATTAGGGAAAGATAGAAACAGGCTGGGGGTATGGACTAAACTGCCAATGCCCACATCCAGTGGAGAAGCAACTACAGAAGCCAGAATTCCTACCTTCTGCACTCCAAAATCAACCTTGAATCATACTTTCCGTAGAGGGGAAATGATAGGTAGAAGATAAGAGAGCTCTGAACTCCAGCTCTATCAGCACCCAGAGAGAGAAGAGAATAAGTAGAGGGACATACATATGGAGGTAGTAATGTTGTCATGACTGGCTTGGAGGAGAAGAGATTGGATCAGGAAGAAAAAGGGAGCAATGGGGCCAGGTGGTAACACATCCGGTTAAGCACACACAATACAATGCACAAAGACCTGGGTTCAATACCCTGGTCCCCACCTACAGGGGGAAAGTTTCACAAGTGGTGAAGCAGGCCTGCAGGTGTATCTCTGTCTTTCTCTTCTATATCCCCCACATCTCAGTTTCACTCTGTCTCTATACAATAATAAATAAAAATTAAAAAAATAAAAATGGGATAATTATGTATATATGTAGACAGATATTTGTAGAGATGATGGTTGACCTGTAACTACTACCTTAGGGGAACTGAGGTGGCTTACAGAGGGGAGACTGAAGATTCAGAGCTCTGGTGGTGGCAATGGTGTACAATTATACCCCTGTTGACATGTAATTTTTGTAAATCAATATTGAATCACTAATATTTAAATTAATATTTAAAAATTGATAATAATAAAATAAAATAGAACTAGCATATGATCCAGCAATTCCTATCTATCTAAAGAAGCCAAAAACATATATTTAAATAGATATGTACACACCCATATTCATTGCAATGTTATATACAATTGCTAAGATTTTGATACAACCCAGGTGTTTAGTATTGGATAACTGAATAAAGAAGATGTGGTGAGACTTCTGGAGGTGTGTCTATGGAGTAGCAACTGCTTGATCAACTAGGAAAAGCAATGAAACTCACCTGAAAACCAAGCAAAAAATGACCAGGATCTCTTCAAACTCACCCAGCCACATGTGAATACAGACTATTGTGGCTTGTAGACAGAATGTGAGGGAGAGGTTCCTGGGACTAAAAGGCCATATTCAGGGACAGCTGGTGCCAGACTGGCAGCTGAGGTGTAACACTTCTGTGTCCAAGTTAAAGAAACGACAAATTAAAAAAAGAAAAATAAGGAAGGAAAGAAGGAAGGAAGGAAGGAAGGAAGGAAGGAAGGAAGGAAGAAAGAAAGGAAGGAAAGAAGACACCAGAAATAAATCAACTCCAAATGCTCCAAATGGATCAAGAACCTGGATATTAGACCAGAAACTATCAAATACTTAGAGGAAAACATTGGTGGGACACTTTCCCATCTAAAGCTCAAAGGCATCTTTGATGACGCAAACACAATTGCAAGGAAAACTAAATAAAAAACAAATCAGGCAGTTGGGCGGTAGCTCAGCAGGTTAAGCGCACGTGGTACAAGGTGCAAGGACCAGCATAAGGATCCTGGTTCAAGCCCCCAGCTCCCCACCTGTAGGGGAGTCGCTTCACAAGAGGTGAAGCAGATCTGCAGGTGTCTGTCTTTCTCTCCTCTTCTCTGGCTTCCCCTCCTCTCTCCGTTTCTCTCTGTCCTATCCATCAACAATAACATCAACAACAACAATAATAATAATAATACCTACAACAACAATGAAAATACAACAAGGGTAACAAAAGGGAAAATAAATAAATAATAATAATAAAAAAACAAATCAATGGGACTTCAAAAAGTTGAAAAGCTTCTGTACAACAAAACATACCATCACCCAAACAAAGAGACCCCTTACAGAATGGGAGAAGATCTTTACATGCCATATATCAGACAAGAGGCTAATAACCAAAATAAAAAAGACCTCAACATACTCAGCATCAAAAAAGCAAATGACTCAATTCAAAAGTGGGGATAGGTTATGAACAGAATAGTCACTTCAGAAGAAATACAGAAGGCCAACAAACATGAAAATTGCTCCAGGTCACTGATTGTCAAAGAAACGCAAATAAAGACAACAATGAGATACCACCTCACCCCTGTGAGAATGTCATAAATCAAAAAAGACAGCAACAAAAAATGCTGGAAAGGTTGTAGAAATAAAAGAATACAATAAAAGAATGGAAATTGGTCCAGCCCCTGTGTAGAGCAATCTGGAGAACACTCATAAGGCTTGAAATGGACCTTCCTTATGACCCAGTAATTCCTCTCCTAGGGATATATCCTAAGGACTCAAACACACCCATCCAAAAAGATTTGTGTATATGTATGTTCATAGCAACACAATTTGTAATAGCTAAAACCTGGAAGCAACCCAGGTGCCCAACAACAGATGAATGGCTGAGAAAGTTGTGGTATATATACTCAGTAGAATACTACTCATCTATTAAGAATAATGAACCCACCTTGTCTGACCCATCTTGGATGGAGCTAGAAAAAAATTTGTTAAGTGATGTAAGTCAGAAAGATAAAGATGAGTATGGGATGGCCCCACTCATAAACAGAAGCTGAAAGGAAAGGACAGGGAAAAAGCAAAGTAGAATTTGACTGAGTGTGGAGTATTGCACTCAAGTAAAAAACTCTGGCTGGAGGGGGAGGGTAGATTTTCAGTTTCACTATAAGGGGTTGGGTGTAGGGACGCAGATGTTTGGTGGTGGGAATGGTGTTAATATACACTGATATTAACTTATAATCTTATAAATCACTATTTAATCAGTATGAGAGGGGAAAGTAGTTTGAAAGTCTTAAACATTTTGATGCATAGACCCCAGTTCTGAGTATATATTCGTTTAATCTAAGCACTTAGGTTTCAAACTGATAACCTGATTGATATTTAACAGTGGGCCTAAATTATGAGGCAAATGTGATAACCATTACACTACGAAAACCAGCGTTAGTGCCTAACTTATTTATGCATTTCTAAAAATGACTATTTATTCGAAATATTAAATCACGTATAGTCTTAGACCAGGGAGACCAGAAGAAAACGGTTGTGTCACTATATAAGATACAGTTATATGTAAATAGCATTAAATGCCGTAAATCATAGGAAGGTTTTGTATGTTTCAGCAAAATCCTACATGGGATTTTCAAAGTAAATCAAGTTCCCAAATAACTTGGTTACAGTAATAACTATCTATTGCCTTAAAATCTAAGACAGCAGGAATATTCCCCATTCTCTATAGTACATATATTTCTCCCTTGTGGGCATGGCTCATTTCCTTGCATGCTTCTCTTGATCCAAACCATTTGATACTGCATCTGTGAGCTCAAGTAAATCAATGAAACCAGTACCACTTCAACACATTTCACCTCAAATTAGATACAAAAACACCAGGCATGGGAATGTCAAAACTTCTATACCAGTACTCTGGTGAGACCATTCCTAGTTAATATGATTTCTCAATTCCATATTGAAGGTGCACTTCATTTATCTATTAGTTTAAAAAAAAAAGAGACATGAGCAAAACCATAGGATAGGAGGGCTACAACTCCACACAATTCACACCACCAGATCTCTATATCTTATCCCCTAATAAGTTTCCCATTCTTTATCCCTCTGGGAGTATGGACCTTGTGGGTTGTAGAAGGTGGAAAGTCTGACTTCTGTAATTGCTTCCCCGCTGAATATGGGTGTTGACTGGTCCATCCATACTCCCAGCCTGTCTCTCTCTTTCCCTAGTAGGGTGGGGCTCTGGGGAAGCAGAGCTCCAGGACACATTGGTGGGGTCGTCTGTCCAAGGAATTCTGATCGGCATCATGCTGGCATCTGGAACCCGGTGGCTGAAAAGAGAGTTAACATACAAAGCCAAACAAATTGTTGAACAATTATGGACCTAAAGGCTGGAATACTGCAGATGAAGTGTTGGGGGGTACTCATGGCAGACTATTGTGTACTTTTGCTTTCAGGTATATATTTTGCCCTAGTTTATGGATACGTGTGAACATATGCTCTATCTCATGGGACCTGGTCTATATCTAGGTTTTAGGACTTTGCGCCTCCTGGAATGGAATTAGAGAATACTATGAAAGGAAAGGTCTCACCCAAGTAATGAAGCTGAAGGGTTGACATTCCACACCTGGAGTCTCTGGACACAGTCTGAAGTGAAACATGCTGAGGTGGCACTCGTTGCATTGATTAGGATGTGATTGGTGAATGCAATATAATTTGGTATGAATTGAGAGAAGCGTGCAGGAACGTGCTCCCCACCCTAAGGTTCCAGGACTGGGGGAAATATAGGCTCTATAGTGGAAATGTGAGGTTCCTGCTGTCTTAGGGTTCAAGAAGACAATGGATAGTTATTGTTATCATCACAGTATTTGGTAATTGGGTTAACTTTGAAAAGTCCTTTTGTTAGGATTTGCTGTATAATACCCAACATCTTGTATATAGCTGTGCCACCAGTTGCTTCTATTCTCCCTGGTTGAGGCTTTTGAGAGAGTCAACATAGCAAAGACTCAGCCTCTGTATTAAAAAGACTCAGTCTGTGCTTTAAAAAGTTTGATATATACAAACAATTTTCCCCTCTCATATTAATTAGTGATTTATATGACTACAAATTAATAGGAGTGTACATAAATAACATTCCCGTCACCAAAAGACTGTGACCCATCCCACCCACCCACCCACCCCCGACTCCCTGGGAAGCCGAATGTCCACCCTCCTCCTCACCAGAAGGTTTTTCCTTTGGTGCCCTACTCCAAATTTAGTCAAATCCTGCTTTTAGTTTCCCTTTCTGTTCTTCTTTCTCAACTTCTCTTGATGAGTGGGATCATCCCATACTCATCTTTATCTTTCTGACTTAGCTCACTTAACATAATTCCTTTTAGCTCTGATCAAGATGGGTCAGAGAAGGTGGGATCATTGTTCTTAATAGCTGCGTACTATTCCATTGTGTATATATTCCACAGCTTTCTCAGCCACTCATCTGTTGTTGGGCACCTGGGTTGCTTCCAGGTTTTAGCTATTATAAATTGTGCTGCTATGAACATAGGTGTACACATATCTTTTTGGTTGGGCATTATGGAATCCTTGGGGTATATCCCCAGGAGATGAATTACTAGGTCATATGGAAGGTCCATGTCTATCCTTGTGAGAGTTCTCCAGACTGCTTTCCAGAGAGGTTGGACCAATTTACATTCCCACCAGCAGTGTAGAAGGGTTCCTCTGTCCCCACAGCCTCTCCAGCATTTGTTGCTGCTGTCCTTTTTGATGTATGATATTCTCACAGGAGTGTCGTGGTATCTCAATGTTGTCTTTATTTGCATTTCTCTGACAATCAGTGACCTGGAGCAATTTTTCATGTGTTTTTTAGCTTTTTGGATCTCCTCTGAAGTGAATGTTTTTTTCATATCCTCTGCCCATTTTGGATGCGGTCATTTGCTTTTTTGTTGCTAAGTTTGCTGAGGTCTTTGTATATTTTGATGATTAGTCTCTTGTCTGATGTATGGCATGTGAATGTGTATGTGTAATAGTTTCTTTAGCTGTGCAGAAGCTTTTCAATTTGATGTAGCCCCGTTGGTTTGTTTATGCTTTAGTCTTCCTTGCAATTAGGTTTGTTCATTAAAGATGTCTTTGAGGATTCGGTGGGAAAGTGTTCCACCAATGTTTTCCTCTAAGTATTTGATAGTTTCTGGTCTACCATCCAGGTCCTTGATCCATTTAGAGTTGATTTTTGTTTCTGGTGAGATAAGGTGGTTCAGTTTCATTCTTGTGCATGTTTCAACCGAGTTTTCCCAGCATTCTTGAAGAGAGCCCCCTTCCTCCATTTAATAATTTAGGCACCCTTATAAAAGATTAGATGTCCATATGTGTGGGGGTTTAGTTCTGGGCTTTCAATTCTATTCCACTGGTCTGTGTGCCTATTTTGTTCCAGTACCAGGCTGTTTTGATGATCATGGCCTTATAATATAGTTTGAAATCTGGCAGTGTGATGCTTCCATTTCTGTTTCTTTTCCTTAGGATTGTTTTGGCATTCTAGGTGTTTTCTGGTTTCAGATAAATGATTGTAGTGTTTTTGCTATTCTCTTAATGAAGCTTGGTGGAACTTTGATGGGTATTGCATTAAATTTGTATATGGCTCTGGGGAGAATATTCATTTTGATGATATTTATTCTTCCAGTCCATGAGCCTTTCCATTTCTTGGTATCAGTTTCTATTTCCTTGAAGAGTGACTCATAGTTTTCAGTATACAAGTCTTTCACTTCTTTGGTCAGCTTTATTCCTAGGTATTTTACTGATTTTGCTGCTACAGTAAATGGGAGTGATTTCTGGATGTCTTCTTCTTCAGATTTAGTGTTTGCATAAAGAAATGCATCTGATTTTTGTACATTGATTTTGTAGCCTGACACCTTGCTATATTGCATAATGACTTCCAGTAGTTTTTTGCTGGATTCTTTAGGCTTTTCTATGTATACTGTCATATCATCTGCAAAGAGTGACTTCTTCCCTTACAATCTGAATTCCTTTAATTTCTTTCTCTTGCCTGATTGCTATGGCAAGAACTTCCAATACTATGTTGAAGAGTAATGGTGATAGTGGACAGCCCTGTCTAGTTCCCAATCTGAGGGGGAATGCTTTCAGCTTCTATCCATTGAGTATGATGTTGGCTGTAGGTTTGCTATATAGACTCCACTATCTTAAGGAATTTCCTTTCTATTCCCATTTTCTGTAGGGTTTTTGGCATGAATGGGTGTTGGATTTTGTCAAAGGCTTTCTCTGCATCTATTGAGATAATCATGTGGTTTTTGGCTTAGCTTTTATTGATTTGGTGAATGACATTGATTGACTTACGTATGTTGAACCAGCATTGCATTCCTAGTATAAATCCCACTTGGTTGTGATGAACAATCTTTTTGATATACTGCTGTAGACAGTTTGCCAAATGATCTTGTTTAATATTTTGGCATCTAACATACCTTGAAGTTCTATTGTGGATTCCTGGAGTGGGGAATAGTGAGTCTCTCTCTCTCTCTTTCTTCCTTTCTTCCTTTTTTTCTTTCTTTATTTCTTTCCTCCTCTGTCTCCTTCTTGTTATATTTACTTTACTAAATTACATGTCAACAGGGGTTTTAATCCACAGCATTCCCACCACCAGAGTTCTGAATCCACTACTCCTGGTGGCCAGTTTTTTCTCCCTCCCTCCGTTTCTTCCTTCCTTCCTTTCTTCCTTCCTCTTCCTTCCTTCTGCCCTTCCCTTTCTCCCTACCTCTCTCTTTTTTTTTCCTTCTTTATTTTTGAAAGAACAGAGAGAAATTGAGAGAGAAGGAGGAAATAGATAAGGAGAGAGGGAGAGAGAGAGAGAGACTTATAGCACTCCTTCACCACTTACTTAGTCCTCTCCTTACAGGCAGATACCAGGGATTTGAACCTGAGTCCATGCACAGGTTATGGGTACAACTGAGTATGCCACTACCCAGCACTTTTAATTATGTTTAATAAGCTTGGTGTTCAAACTCTGTCATTACTTTTTTTAATTTTTATTTATAAAATAGAAACACTGATAAGACCATAGGATAAGAGGGGTACAATTCCACACAATTCCCACCACCAGAACTCTGTATCCAATATTCTCCCCTGATAGCTTTCCTATTTTTTAACCTTCTGGGAGTATGGACCTAAAGTCATTGTGGGATGAAGAAGGTGGAAGGTCTGGTTTCTGTAATTTTCCCCCGCTGAACATGGGCATTGACAGGTCGATCCATACTCCCAGCCTTCCTCTCTCTTTCCCTAGTGGGGAAGGGCTCTGGGAAATTGGAGCTCCAGGACACATTGGTGGGGTCGTCTGTCCAGGGAAGTCTGGTTGGCATCATGCTAGCATCTGGAACTTGGTGGCTAAAAAGAGAGTTAACATACAAAGCCAAACAATTTGTTGACCAATCATGGACATAAAGGTTGGAATAGCGCAGATGAATAGCTGGGGCGTCTCCATTTTGTAGGTGGCTAGTAAGCATATTTTAGTTATATACCAAAGGGCCCATGACTTGATTAGTTTTTTTCCTGAGCCTGACATTTGATATGCAGGTGGACCCATGTTATTGTGTGAGGAGATGATGTCATGCCTGGGAAAAGGGCTAGAAAGCTGGATCAGGGAAGAGAGTAGCTCCCAAATATGGGGAAAATGTATAAATATTGTTGACTGTAAGCCCCATCAATTTAAATATTGCAATTTTTGAAGATTATTTAATACCAGGATTTGAGGATTATTATAATACCAGAATTTTTTCATAATATTCAGAGATAAATACAGTTCTGATTTTTAACAGTTTATTAGTAAATGATTCAGTCTTCTGTTCTATCAAGGTGAGTCTTTTGCACCTTTGGCCTCTTTTTGGTTCAGAAAGAAAGCCATAGTAGAGGTAGACTTGTGGGATAGTGGCACAAGAGGACGGCTTTCTTTCTAGAAGTGCGTGCCAAAGGTGTTGAGGTATTGGGAGAATTCTCATCTGCAAAGATGCCTCTGAAAGATGAGCATATTGACCTTCCCAAACACGAGATATACTTGTCTTGTGTGACTTCCATCCTGTTATTCTGTCTGTGTTAGTGCAATGGCTAGACACTCTCTGTAATCATTAGCAGTGATTTGCCAAGAGGGTTTAGGTCTGGGATATAAAGGAGAGATGTTAGTAGTCCCCTAGGTAGTTCTCATATCCATAGCTTTGCTAGAGTGTTGAAATTGTACTTTAGAACTTGACCTGCTCATGTCCAGTATCATGAAAAATAAAAATAAAATAAAGCTAAAAATAAAATAAAATAAAAATAAATAAATAAAAATAAAATAAAGCTAAAAATAAAAATAAAAATAAAAATAAAATAAAGCTCTAGCTTAAGGTATTCAGGATCAGAGATCAGTATCAGAGATACCAGGAGCAACTCAGAAACAATGATAATGCCTTTAAGTCTGTAATAAAAGAAATGGCCTCCTGTAAAAGTATATAGGGGAAAAACAGAACCAAAAAAGGACCAGAGAGATGGATTACTAGGTAAAGCACTTGCCTCCCATGCTCATGGCCCAGATTTAAACCCAGGTACCATATAGGAGTATCAAGGCATTAGAGGAATCTCTAGTGTCACTCTTTCACTTTCTGTTTTAAATGAAATAGATAGATTCAGATAATGTAGACTTGGTCCTGCCAAGAACCAAGTATAAAGTGTCCTCCAATTGTCACTGCTTTTTATGAAAAGAGACTGGCTTGGTATTCTCGTCCTGATGGTAAGGTTCCATAACTGTTTGCTTTGCCATGTTATCTATAAATATGTATCTATGTATGAAACATGGCTCTATTTTTGTTTATTAGTGTGAAGAAATAACTCCATTCTAATAAAAATCACAACTGATATGTTTTCTTGAAGTATAGGTTGATTTATTATTTTTTAAACTCTAAATACTAGTTGCTTTGAACAAAAAAAAGTTTTCTGTAGTTAATTTCTTTGTAATATATATGTGCTTTAACAGGTGTGCCACCACCCAGCCCTGTAGTTAATATTGAGAGATATTATTTACTTAACATTAGAGCATAGTTATTTTAAATGTTGGGAAAGTTTTCATTAATCAACTACTCAGCAAGAATGTGTATTTAATACATACAAGCCTAAGTACCATTCTGAGTTCTCTCTCTCTCTTTCTTTCTCTCTGTGTGAATGTGTGTGTATACATGAAATATACATGTAAGTGGCTTTCCTTTCAAATATTCACTAAGTCAAAAATAACATTTCACAACCACACTCTAGACTGGTTTATGTTTTGATGATATTAGCAACCTAAGAAATAAATCACTCTCATTTAAAATAAATGGTCTCCCACCCCCCAATCCCTACATATCAAATAAATGATTCTAGTGTAAATAATTTAAATTGGATAATTTAAAAGCAACTGTATCAGAGTTCATATCAATTTCTACAATCAATAATTCAAATTCATTTAGAAAATTTTATCACTACCAACAACTCCCTCACCTAGAGAAGAAAACTAGACAAATTCTATTGTGTTTTAATTAGGTAAGCAAACCTTAGTTAAATGGACATTTAAAAGCCTCCTTCTATATATACTTTCCTCATATTTGGGAGCTACTTTCTGCCCTAATCTAGCCTTCTAGTCCATTCTGAACTCTGACACCATCTTCCCAGAGAATATTTTTAGTCCACCTGCATGTTAGTTATCAGGCTCAGGCGAAAATTAAAGTCATTGCTCCTTTGGAACATACTTAAAATAGATTTCTTAGTTTTTTTTCACACAGGAAGACCCCTAATTTTACCTGCTCCATTCCTACCTTTGGGTTGTTGTTTATTAAACAATTTGTCCTACTTTTTATCACACCACCATTCAGTCACCAAGCTGTAGACACTACTATGATGCCATCCTGACTTTCCTGGCAGACAACCTCACCAACTCTGGGGAGATGAGGTATCCTTGAACCTCATCTCCCCAGAGTCCTCCCCTACTAGGGAAAGGTAGAAACAGGCTGCTGGTATAGATAGGCCTGCCAATGTCCATGTCCAGTGGAGAAGCAATTACAGAAGTCAGACCTTCCACTTTCTGCACACCATAAAGAATTTTGGCCCATACACCCAGAGGGATAAAGAATAGAGAAGCTTCCAATGGAGGGGATGGGATACAGAACTCTGGTGGTGGGAACTGTATGAAATTGACCAGTTATCTTACAACCTTGTTAATGATTATTAAATCACTAATAATTTTTTAAAAGAAGATTCCTTTTAATGGACTATTCAGTCTTCTATAAGAAATTAAAATTGTCATCCTTTGGTGGTAGGGTCATAGAAACTTAATTAGATGGTAGGAACAATGGAAATTTAGTACCAACTGAAATAATGGATAAACCAATTTTTATAATTTACTGACTTGTATGTTTATTATTTTCACAACCCTCAACTCATTCCTTATATGTAGGATAACTCTTCTGAGCACTTGGGTTAATGCTTCAGCAGAAGTCAAGGAAAAATAACTACTGTCATCAGAATGTTATCTAAACACACATTGTGAAAACATTGATCAATAGTTTTACACACAAAAATAAACAAAAACTGAATATTTAAACATACAGTTTTGAATCACCATTAGTTTATAATATTGTAGTTATGTATTCTTCTTTTGTTAGTTATTTGAAGAACTATAGGCTAACATCATTTTTATTTTTTAATTTTTATTTATTTATTTAAAAAAGAGACATTAACAAAACCATAGGCCAAGAAGGGTACAAATCCACACAATTCCCACCACTAGATCTCCATATCCCATCCCCTCCCCTGATAGCTTTCCTATTCTCTATCCCTCTGGGAGTATGGACCCAAGGTCATTGTGGGATGCAGAAGGTGGAAGGTCTGGCTTCTGTAATTGCTTCCCCGCTGAACATGGGTGTTGACTGGTCCATCCATACTCCCAGCCTGCCTCTCTCTTTCCCTAGTAAGTGGGGCTCTGGGGAAGTGGGGCTCCTTAAGAAATTATTTACGGGCAGGGGTAGATAGCACAATGGTTATGCAAACAGACTCTTGTGCCTGAGGCCCTCTCAAGTCCCAGGGTCAATCCCCTACACCACCATAAGCCAGAGCTGAGCAGTGCTCCGGTAAAAAAAAAAAAAAAAAAAAGAAATTATTTACTCAAATGTCCCCAGAGGCCAGCATAGACTTTTTACTGTTTGAATAGAGTCAGCCTTTATCAGTTTGCAAATTTAGCTTTATGTATATGTATATAACATAGGTATTCTTTGTTTCCTTCCTCCATATTTACTTTACCTATATAGAATTTTGAGTTGATCCTTTGATCACACCATCAAAACTCTTCAGCCTTCCAGAGTTTTACCCTGAACTTCTGCACCACAAGTGGATTACTAGGCCATAGACTGTATATTAGCATTATTAGAGAGAGATTGGAGATTCAGTCTTAATGGCTGCCTTGGTCAAGGATGGTGCATGGGACAGAGTAAAGAAATCCTCAAAAAAAATTGTGTCTGTTTTTACATTTTAAACATTATCATACATGGGACTAAGTTTTAGGAAGTGATGATCCTGGTATTTAGTGTACTTGTGATTAACCTTAGTTGCTCATCTGGGCATTGAAATTATTTGAAAAATAAAAGACATTTTACTTAGACATAGATACCCTTCTCACCTACTTCCTATTATACTTCCCTCAGTCACTCCAAAACTAACCTTATCAAAGCAAGGACTGAAAAAGTTGAATAAGTGCAAAAGACTGGCACACTTTAACCATGACTCTTTAGTCACTATCAGGCCACCCCATCAGCTAGGGCCCTATTTGGGGAGTACTGAGATTCCCAAACAGATATGATAGGCCTAGACCTGGAATCAATCCTTCTCTCCATTTTTACCAATTAGTCATCTTTATCAGGAACAACACAATAGACCCATTTGTGGGCTCCCATAGGACCTTGCCCTCAATGTGGATCAACAACAGCAGAGAATGTTCCATCCTCTGAAGGAAGGCTAGATAACATCATCTATGTTCCACCTGAGGAAGATGGGTTCTGAAATTGGAGCAGCATTCCTACTCATGACCACAGATCTACAGTTATGCAGAGGTCACATAGGCTCCTAAGCTGAATATGGGCCCCAGATCAGATCAAATCAATGGGGTTTACAGTCAACAATATTTATATACCTTTCTCATATTTGGGAGCTACTTTCTTCCCTGATCCAGCTTTCTGGTCCTTTTTCCAGCTATGACATCATCTCCCCAGACAATAACTTGGATCAACCTGCATATCAGATGTCAGGTTAAAAAAAAAATAGTATGGGGCCTTTGGAATATAACTAAAATAGGCCTACTAACTATCTACAAAATGAAGACCCCCCCCCCAACCAACTCTTCATCTGAACCAATCCAGCCTTTAGGTTCATGATTAGTCAACAATTTGTTTGGCTTTATATGTTAACTCTTTTTTCAGCCACCAGGTTCCAGATGTTAACATGATGCCAACTGGACTTCCTTGGGCAGATGACCCCACCAATGTGTCCTTGTGCTTCTATTCCCCAGAGCCCTGCCCCACTAGAGAGAGAGAGAGAGAGAGAGGATGGGAGTATGGATCGACCTGGCAATGCCCATATTCAGCAGGGAAGCAGAAGCCAGGCCTTCCACCTTCTGAACCCCATAATGACTCTGGGTCCATGCTCCCAGAGGGATAAAGAATAGGAAGGCTACCAGGGGAGGGCATGGGATATGGTGTTCTGGTGGTAGGAATTGTGTGGAGCTGTACCCCTCTTATCCTATGTTTTTTGTCAGTGTTTCCTTTTTATAAATAAAAATAAAAAAAGAAAAAGAAAAGACATTATATGTCTACTTGTATGCTGTGAAAAATTTCTGCCATGAAATTTTATTAACATTTATTTAACTTTTATCACTGAATAGTCAGAGCAGCATATTCCTCAATTATTCTTTTTTATTTTTTATGCCTCCAGAGTTATTGCTGGGGTTCGGTGCCTGCATTATGAATCCACTGCTCCAGGAGGCTATTTTTTCCCTTTTGTTGCTTATACATGTTGTTGTTATTGTTGTCATTGTTGTTGGATAAGACAGAGAGAAATCAAGAGAGGAGGGAGAGATAAAGACACCTGCAGACCTGCTTCACCGCTTGTGAAGCGACCCTCCTACAGGTGGGGACCCAGGGCTGGAACCGGAGCCTTATGCTGTGCCCTGCGTGCTTTGCGCCCTGCTTTGCGCCCTGCGCGCTTAACCCATTGCTATGCCTCCTGACCCCCTCTCAATTATTTTTGGTAACAGGACATGCCACATTTAAACTTGTAAGAATGCAATGGTGCAGGAAAGTTAGTAATATGTTGCAGATACATAGGTGATGGGAATATATATATATATTTTGCCTCTAGGGTTTTTGCTGGTGCTCGGTGCCGCACCAAGAATCCACTGCTCCTGGAGTCCATCCCCCCCCCCATTTTTTTGCTCTTGTTGTCACTATTGTTATTGTTGCCATTGCTGTTGTTGTTGGATAGGACAGAGAGAAATCGAGAGAGGAGGGGAGAGATTGAGGGGGAGAGAGAGACACCTGCAGACCTGCTTCACCACTTGTGAAGTGACCCGTCCCCTACTGCAGGTGGGCAGCGCGGTGCTCCAACCTGGATCTTTATGCTGGTCCTTGTGCTTTGCGCCACGTGCACTTTACCCGCAGCACTACCTCCTGGTTTCCTGGTAGATTTTTTTTTAGAAATCAGGTTAACATAGTGTAAAATCTGGTCTTTGACCTGAACTCTTTTATTTCCTAAATTGTCTTTAATATTTAGCTTAACAATAGTTCACTCTATCAGGATACCAGTCATTCAATTGTGAGTAGCCAGTAACTCACAAAGAATTCAAACCTTTTAATTATTTCAAAAAAATTTTATGTACTCCAGGTGAATCCCACAAAGTTTAGGGTAAATAACATATGAAATTATAAAGGTGATGATAAATCACCTTATAATATATGTTATAATAAAATAACATCTAGATGCAATTTTGAGAACTTGAGTAATTTTGGTGTGTGCCAACAAATGATATACCCATAACCCTCAATATTTTGAATAGGATGTTTTCTAAAGAAATATGCTCCTGGGTGCAGTTTGCAATAAAAGCATCTAGGAGTTCTGAAGGAAAACACAGGCTATCTAAATATTGGCAATGATATTTAGAGTACACTGAAAATGCAGTTTTTGCTATACAGGTATAAGTTTTCTTTTCAGGAACAGTTTATATCAAGGCACATTCATCAACAGATTATTGTTCTTTTTAAGCATAGTTTTAACTCAGATGAAAAAGCTGATTATTATGCTAGTTTTTTGAGTTCTGAGAAAAAAAGCTATTGAAAGACAAATGAACACAAAATATTTTAATTGGTCCAGTAGTCCTAGTGACAATTTTAGATAATCCTCCATTTTCAGCAACATCTTTCCGCTTATTTTCCCCCTCTTTCAATCTACTGTCTTCAGTTTACAGATTTCTAAATCCAAAAGGAAGCAGCTGCTTTCAGTTGATTCATCTAAGGAATTTGATTATCTCATCCAAACTATGACATCTTGAATCATGTATTAATGGCATGTTTATAGAATGATGCAGTTTTTGTTTCAAAATGACTTTTTTCTCTTTGTGAATATGGATGAAATTTCAACTTTAGTTCTACAATAAACAACTGTGTGTTTGACATAGACAGGTGTGCATTCCATCATTTGATACTACGAATTTGAAACTTTTGGAAAACACCAAGAACAAATAAAATAATACTCCTCAAAAACCCCAGTCCAAGAAAGTTTATTCTTAGTAATAATGACAATTCATGTTTATAACAACTTGTTTATAACAACAACCTTTTATTCAACTCTTAAGACTTAGTGTATAGATGTGTTTAAATATACGTGGTCATATGTCACTGTCTTTATACATCATATATCAAAAGTTTCAGTTCCTTGGATATAAGGCAACTCTTTTTTATATGAGAAAAATACAATCTCTATCTCTGCCACATAGAGTCTCTACAAATAGCAGCTTCTTAATTGCTCTCTTATATTGATTGTGCTGAATTATTGCGAATACAATATTTTTAAAGCAATGCTTTAAACATTCTTTAAAAGCAAAACACCTGTGTTCTCTGACAGGACAACAATGTATCAGTCAAAGTAGCTTTATTAAATGACAGACTGTGATTAGCTAGAGCCCCATAATTCATTTCATAATTGAAAAAAAATGTAACATTTGCTGACATCATCTGAGTGCTGACCTGGACCAACTGAACAAGCTTTCTAACAAAAATGATTTAATTTTCCACTTTGAAATCTAGGAAGAATTTAGGATTAGGCTATTTATGGAGTCTACAAATGGGTTCATAGTCAATATTTTAGCACAAAATTTGGAAAGGAAGGAAGATTGGACAGTTTAATTTCCAAGCAAAATCTAAAATTTTCCAAGGTAAAGTCCCCCCTTTTAATATGAAAACTGATAGCAGTGTGAGATTAAAAAAAAAAAAAGGTAGGTGAGAATAGGTTTATTGTAAGTTCTATTCTGAAAAAAAAAAAACTGCTTAGGCAAATATGTACTCACTTGATACTTGCCTATCTGGATCTCCAGTTCATTTGAAAGTTTGCAGAACAAAACACATGTGATTGCATCAATGACTGCTTGAAAGTTAAGTGCTACCAGTTGTTGTGGCATTTATTGGGTTGTTGGAAATGTCATTACACAATTTTTGCATTTGTTATTTTTGACAACCCAATATTTGACATTGATATAATTATTTGTTTAAAACTTTACATACTGTACTGCAAGTACAAATTTGCAAAATTCGCAAATACTGCAAATATGTGTAAAGAATATATAGTGTAATCTTATTTATTTATTTATATATGAGAACAGAGAGAGGACAGAGCATCACTTATCTCTACTCTATGGTAGTGCTTTAGATTGAAATTGGGATCTCTGGGATCACAACTGAGCACTGTACTCTGAAGCTACTTCCTCAGTTCTAGTCTCTCTCTTTCTCTCTCTCCATATATATATACAAAATTTAAAAAATTCCACCAGGGGCTTAGTGCCAGTACTATGAATCCGCAACTCTTAGTGGCCGCCCCTCTCCATTTTTTTCTTTCTTTTTTATTTGATAGGACAGAAAGAAATTGAGAGGGAAGGGACAGATAAGAGAGGTGGAGAGAAAGATAGATGTCTGCAGACCTGCTTCACTGCTCATGAAGCATCCCCCCTGCAGGTAGGGAGAGGGTGTTTAAACCTGGGTCCTTGTGCTTGGTAATTACTGTACTCAACCAGATGTGCCACTGCCCAGCCCCCTATATATTTTTAAAATAAACTTTATTTATTATTATTATTATTATTATTTACCAAAACTGCTTAGCTCTGGTTTATGGTGGTGTAGGGGACTGAACTGAGGAGTCTCAGGTTAGAGTTATTTTTTGCATAACCATTATGTTATCTCCTCCATCCTCTATATATTTAGTATAGTTATCATTTTGTTGAGGGATTAATGGTTTACAGTACAGCTCTTGGCACATGGAGATAGCATAAAATTGACACATGAGTATAATTTTGCTCTACTCATAACAGGTGTGTGCAGAATACTCTTCCCCCCAACTAAGGTCCTTTTCTACCATCATGCGCCAGGACCCCAACCTTAGTCTTTCTTAAGAAAGCTAATCTTTACACCAGACAGAAAACAGAAAATCTTATTTTTTTAATTCTGTCTTCAATATTTTTACATCATTTCATTTTAAATACTCTGTTGTGAATATATTTAATTCTGTATCTAATTCTTCTAGCTAGACTTGCCTTGAAAGTCATGACTTGAATTAAAGTCCATTTATCCTATTCTGGCAACTGAGCAACTGAAATGGCTGGAAATAAACAAGCAAACACACAACCACACATGCATGTGTGTCTTGGTCTCCACAACCACACATCTTAGTTGGGCACTCAACATGTCTAAAGTGTTACTAAACTTTAATACTGTTTTCACCACCCCACACTCCTTATACTAGCTAGCTTAGACTGCCATAACAAAATGCAGTCATATCTTGCCACTTCTTGACTTTGAAGTACCTTGAATTCAGTATTTGACACATTTTGCCACTGCTTCAGTGCTCGATGCTTGCATGGCAGTCATCAGACTTGCTAAAATCTGCAGGAGCCAAAACATAGCCCCAAATCCCCCTCTCCAGACAAAACAAAGACCAACACACTGGTCTTATAGTAGCTCACACTCAGAGCAGAAATCCACATATTTCTTCCTGTATTTACCTTTATTTCTTTTTTAACATTTTAAGCTTTTGATTTTGTGCCTTTTTTTTAAAAGAAATATTTCCCTATTTATTTAGGATAGATGGATAGATACAGAGAAAAACTGAAGGGGTGGGGGAAATAAAGAAGGAGAAAGAATCATCTGCAGCACTATTTCACTGCTCATGAAGCTTCCCTTCTGAAGAAAGGGACAGGGGCTTGAACTCAGGTCCTTCTGTAAAGTGATGTATGCACTTATCCAGGTTCACCACCTGGCCCCTGTTGTTGTTCTTTTATTTATTATTTTTTTATTTTTTAAAAAATTTATGTATTCCCTTTTGTTGCCTTTGTTATTGATATTGTCTTTGTTGTATAGGACAGCAAGAAACGAAGAGAGGAGGGGAAGACATAGAGGGGGAGAGAAAGACAGACACCTGCAGATCTGCTTCACCGCCTGTGAAGTGACTCCCCTGCAGGTGGGGAGCCGGGGCTCGAACCAGGATCTTTATGCCGCTCTTTGTGCTTTGTGCCACATGCGCTTAACCCGCTGTGCTACCTCCAAACTCCCCCCTGTTGTTGTTCTTACAAGTTGTTATGAGTTTGAAGAAGATGAGTGATACCACTCAGTAACAAAGAATAGTAATGAAGTCATGATAAAGAAGAGAGGTGGTAGCTAAGTATGAGCCTGGTAGCTGCATTATCTGAGCTCACTGCTTAGAACAAACTGCTTAGAACAACAATCTTTATAACAGAGAAAAATGGGTAATCTATTAAATAAGTCAATGTCTCTAGAGGTGTGACAGCTGTGACTGAACAAAAGTCATTGGAAGAAGTGGAGAAGTTGGTGTAATCTGGACTAGTGAATAACAGCAGGTGATGACATTTCTGAGGGAGTAATTTTTAAGAAAGAAAAAACCAGCTGCATGCTGATTGAAAGCTGGGAAGATGCCCTCACCAATGTGTCCTGGAACCTCACCTCCCCAGAGCAATATCCCACCAGGGAAAGATAGAAACAGGTTGGGAGTATGGATTGACCTGCCAATGTCCATGTTCAGTGGAGAAG
The DNA here is from genome assembly GCF_950295315.1 of Erinaceus europaeus. NCBI lineage: Eukaryota > Metazoa > Chordata > Mammalia > Eulipotyphla > Erinaceidae > Erinaceus > Erinaceus europaeus. The sequence continues at coordinate 53,901,415 of NC_080169.1, read as the reverse complement.
CAGTTACAAAAGCTTCTCCCACCTTCTGTTCCCCATGATACTGGGTCCATACTCCCGGAGAAATAAAGAATAGGGAAGCTTCCAGGAGCCAGGAAATAGTGCAGCCAGTTGAGCACACATGGCAGAAAAACAAGGACTGGTGGAAGGATCCCGGTTCCAGCCCCCGTCTCTCCACCTGCAGGGGGGTCGATTCACAAGCGGTGAAGTGGGTCTGCAGGTGTCTTTCTCTCCCCCTCTCTGTCTTCCCCTCCTTTCTCAATTTCTCTCTGTTCTATACAACAACAACAACAAGGGCAACAAAAATAGGGATAAAATGGCCTCTGAGCAGTGGATTCTTAGTGCAGGCACTGAACCCCAGTGATAACCCTGGAGGCAAAAAAAAGGCTGTACCCCTCTTATCCTACAATCTTGTCAATCATTATTAAATCACTATTTAAAAAAACAAAGACAAGTCTGAAATAAATGGAGAGAGCAGTGAAGTATATAAAGCCAGTCATGGATGGTCTGACAAATTTCAAGAGAACTGGTGTTCATTGTCCTGTGAGTTATGAAGAAGCAGCTGTGCCAACAATGAAGCTGCCAAATCCTTTGCTAGTGAGTTTTGGGCTCTGTAGAGGCTAAGGGTTTTACTTCCCATAAAGCCTTCAGTTGTGAAAGAGAGAGACAGGCTGGGAGTATGGATCGACTTGCCAACACCTGTATTCAGCGGGGAAGCAATTATAGAAGTCAGACCTTCCACCTTTTGCACCCCATAATGATCCTGGGTCCATACTCCCAGAGGGATAAAGAGTAGGGGAAGCTATCAGGGGAGAGGATGGGATACGGAGTTCTGGCAGTGGAATTGTACCCCTCCTACCCTGTAGTCTTGTCAATATTTCCATTTTATAAATCAATTTTTAAAAGTCTCCAGTTTTGATGAGGATGATTAGGAAGAAAATAATTAACAGGATCTACAACACTCAAGGGAAGACATTGCTACAGCAAAATTTGACGAAGGGCAGGTTAACTCACTCTGTTCTGTGGAAAGGCTAGTGAGGATTTAAAACTGAAGTTTCTACAAGTCCATCACAGTGAAATCACCCTACCACTGCTGCTTTATAGGAAGGACAAGTTCCGTTAGTGTCCCATGAGAGGGCATATGATGATGTTTCTGGCGGAAATGACCAGTGATGGGGATGAGTCAAGTCTTCAAAAGAAAATATATGTTAAGGAACAAGTTAAGTGTAAAATGGAGGGCCAACAGCAAAGTCTGGGTAAGCAGGTGGTTCTTCATCAAATGGATGAACAAAGTGTTTGATCACAGTGTAAAAAAAAATACTTGCAGGAAAAAAAAATCTGCCCCCTAGAATTCTGGATTATGTACAATGCTCCTGTTAATCCTCCAGGCTTGGAGTATTACTTGCTGAATGGATTTAGTTCTACTACTGTAAAATTCCTGCCCTCCTAACACTATTCCTCTGCTCCAACACATGACCTTGGTTAGAACTTTAAAAACTGTCTACCGAGGAGGTGTATCCCAGAGGTGCTTTGAAGTCACCTTGGATACTGAGTTGACACTGAGAAAGTTCTGGAAGAATCATTCCAATACCTTCCATTTTGTTACTCTGATAGATGAGACCTGGCATGCAAAGTCTCTCACAAGACGATGGACTTGTGAAGGATATTGTGGCCAGAATCTGTAATCTGAAGGACTTTGAGGTGGACATCAGCCCATTAGTGAAGGACAACTTGTCTTGGGCAAGTCCATGGGCCCGGAGGTCAGGCATGAAGACACTGAATAGTAAGTGAAGGAGCACTGAGAAGACCTCAGTACTGAGAAGTTACTAGAACTTAGAAGGGAGGGACCATCACCAGATAGTGGCTGAGAACTTTCTTGAGATGAGAGGAAGGGGAGGGAGGAAGTCCTTACTGCACTTCTAACATAAATGTGTTCTACATGGGTTAAATTACAAATTTTGTTGAGAAATATCATTCTGATAAATCTCTAGCAAGCAGAAATGTGGACTTGTTTAATGATAAAAGAATTTGTCACTTCAAAATTATTTCGAAGTATTGGTAGAAGCAAGTTTCTTTAAATAGGTTCTAGAGAAACTCCCTACATCTGGGTGTCTAGCAGGTTCTTATGGCGTTAAAACAAAAAAGGAAGAATCCCAGTGCAACTGTGTGATGTTTTATTGAAAAGGGACTCCCCTTTCAGGCAATAGCCTCACTCCTCCTCCTCTTCCTTTACTTCACCACCATTCCATTAAGCCATCGATTTCTCTCAGTACAGTTAAAGGTAAATTTTTATCTAACTGCCATGTTTATGTCTGCATAGTGTTAAAGTTTTCCACCAAAAGACCACCCTATCATTTTATAAATTGCCAAGTAATACTTGAAATTTCTGGGGTTCTGAAATGGATTAAATTTTCATTACTCCTTATGGGAACATCTTGTTCAGTATTTGTCATATTCACCACACATCTTGCCTTCTAGAACCAATTAGCAATGTACCAAGGGACCACTCTGCCATAGCCTGAATGACTTAACCAACAGAAAATTTCATTTCTCAGAATTGCACAGGCTGGGAAGTCCAAGAACAGTACAGGTCAATTCCATTTTCTGGTAAGGGGTCTCTTTTTGGTTTGAAGATCACTACTTTCTTCCTATATGGTTATATGGCAGAAATTTTCTCTTCTTTTTTAAAGTACTTTCCAATTATTAATTATTTAGAAATAGAAATTGAGAGGAAAGGAGGACGATAGAAAGAAAAATGCTCGCAGTACTGCTTTACCACTTGTAAAGTTTTCCTCCTACTTCCCCCTTGCAGTTGGAGACTGAGGGCTTGAACCTGGGTCCTAGAGCATTGTACGATGTGTGCTCAACTGGTGCACCATCACCCAGCCTCTAAATGCTTTCTTCTTACAATGACACAGATCAAATTAGGATCTCACCCATATCCTCATCAACCTTAATTATCTCCTAAACTACTTATCTCAAATTTAGTCACATTAGGCATTAAAGATTTAAATTCATAAGAATTTTTGGGAGGGGGGCAAGTTGGCACCTTTGGAAGAACACACATGCTACACAGTGTGCAAGGACCCAGGTTCAAGGTCCTGGCCCCCTCTTGCAGAGTAGAAACTTCACAAGTGATGAAGCAGTGATGCAAGCATCTCTCTTTCTTTATCTCCCCTGCCCCTCTCAGTTTTTCTCTGTATCCGTAACTTAAAAAAAAAAAAAGAATTTGGAGGAAACAATTTAGTCCATAGCAATTCTCAAATGATCATTTAACCTCCTTATCTTCTAAAATTTTAAATTGCTCAGTCTTTCCCCTACCACTACTAATCACTGTAAGCTTTTTTTTTTTTTTTTTAATCAGGAAGGTGAAAGCAATTAGACAGAAATGCCCTTATTTTATGTCATGAATCCTAGCAGCCTATTTGAACCATTACTCCTCTTCAACTTCCTTCTTATTACTATGGATGATGTGACTTGGCCTGAGTCAAATGACTACCTGGTCAAAGGCCTCTATTGTGTTCCAGATCCTTTCCAGTGACTTAGTTTCTATAATTATCCCCCCTCTCTCAGATTCACATGGTTTCTGAATTGCTGTTTCATTTCTTTGCTGCTCTTGATAAAAATTTCTTCAAAGAGGTATCTAGAACTATTGCTCTTACTTGTTCAACTCACATCACCCCCTAATATATCTCAATGAGATACCTGTCTCTATAACTTCATTGATTTTGAGTTCACAAGATTATTTATCACCACTGTATTACTAACACTAATAACTACTCAGTCAGTCCTCTTGCCCTCTCAGTGTTTTTCAACAAAGTTGATCACCACTTCCTTCTTTTTCTTTGCCTCCAGGGTTATTGCTGGGGCTGGGTTCCTGCACTATGAAACTGCTGCTCCTGGTGGCCATCTTCCTTTTGCCATCTCCCTTTTGCTGTTGTTGTTGGACAGGACAGAGAGAAATGGAGAGAGGAAGGGAAGACAGAGAGGGGGAGAGAAAGGTAGACACTTGCAGAACTGCTTCACCGCTTGCGAAGCGACTCCCCTGCAGGTGGGGAGCCAGGGGCTTGAACCGGGATTTTTGTGCAGATCCTTGCACTTTGCACTATGTGCACTTAAATGGGTGTGCTACCTCCCTGTCCCTCATTTTATTTTTTTAACTATATTTTAATTTTTTTGTGTGTGATAACACTTACCATGAGTTCTACTTTCATGCCAGATGTTAGTTGTTCAATATAATATTATTATTTATAGGTAGAATGTTAAAACAGTTCCTCAGAACTTACTCATCTTCTTTCTTGAAATAGTTATTCTTTTGGAGTCAGTGACAAAGTACTATCCTAGTTCCTTTCTGCTTCACTTTCTGCTGCTTCTTAGTCACTAGGGTTCCATTTTCTTCTAAGCCTGAGTACTAAATGTAAGAGCTCCATCCACAAAGCTCTGTATTGATTTCTCTTCACTTCACTTTACAGTTTTCCTAATCAACCTAATTCAGTTTCATGACCAAATAAGCCAACTCTTTTTTAAATATGCATATAACTTCCAAATACCTGTGTTTGGTTCTCACCTATCCTCTGATATCCAAAATATATGTTCAGACCCCTATTTGATATATTTACAATGATATTAATTGTATAATTTTAGTGTGTGTGTGTGTGTGTGTGTGTGTGTGTGTGTGTGTGTAGAGAGAGAGAGAGAGAGAGAGAGAGAGTCAAAGATATAGAAAGAGAGAGACCAGAACAGTGATCAGCTCTGGCTATGGTAGTACTGGGGACAGAGTTGATTCCTCAGTGCCTCAGACATGAAAATCTTTTGCATCTTTTGCAACTATTATGCTGTATTTATTGCAACCAGGGTTATTGTTGGGACTTGGTCCCTGCATGACAAATCTGCCATCCCCATTGGCCATTTCTTCCCCTTCTTTTTCCCTTTTATTTGATAGGACAGGTGGAAATTGAAAAAAGAGAAGGAGGGAGATAAGGAGAGAGAAAGAGAGGCACCTGCAGCACTGCTTTCAGTCTTCAGGTGGGGAGTGGGGATTTAAGCCTAGATCCTCACACATGGTAATGTGTGCTGTTAACTGGCCCCAATATATATTACATATATATGTACATATATATTTATTAGTGATCTAGTAGTGATTTATGAGATTATTAGATAATAAAAATATAATTCTACACACATACACACCCACTTTTTTTTTAATTTGGCTTGGCAGAGTTCAACCATACTGTACCTTTTTTTTTTTCCAAATTTCATAAGATCTACTTCTCAGCTGGTTACATAGGGGAGCGAACAATTATTAACTGTATTTAAGTTGTGTACATATGCCTTGAAATGGGAACATTCTGAAAGGGATATTGATACTTCTTTAAACTATCAAATAGTTATTCTACCTTTTGTTTGGCTTCTCCAGTGTAAAACCAGTGATCTATTTTATTTTTGTAGAAAGGAATAATTGGGGGCTATGTTAGCTGGTAGAACATTGGACTTGACATGTGTAAGACTCTTGGTTCAATCCCTGATGCTGCAAGTCTCACAATGTGCTCTGGTTTTCCTTCCTCCCCTTCCTTCCTTCCTTCCTTCCTTCCTTCCTTCCTTCCTTCCTTCCTTCCTTCTTTCTTTCTTTCTTTTTTCTGCCCCCAGGGTTATTACTGGGGCTCCACTGCTCCTGGAGGCAATTTTTTCCCTTTTGTTGCCCTTGTTGTTTTATCGTTGTTGTGCTTATTGTTGTTGTTGGATAGGACAGAGAGAAATGGAGAGAGGAGCGGAAGACAAAGAGGGGGAAAGAAAGATAGACACCTGCAGACCTGCTTCACCACCTGTGAAGCAACCCCCCCCCCACTTGAAGATGGGGAGCTGGGGGCTTGAACTGGGATCCTTAGGCAGGTCCTTGCGCTTTGGCCATGCCCGCTTAACCCGCTGCGCTACTACGTGACTCCCTCTTGCTTATCTTTCTTTCCTGCTTCATGCTGAACTCTCCCTTACATGTAATAAATAAAACAAACCATTGTAAACAATAAAATAAATGAAAATTAAGTTAGGAATTTTTTCCTTCAACTTTTACCGATCCAAATACCAATATAAATGGCTTTATTTTGAATTTGTTGAAAGAGGGGAAGATGTTTTTCACATCTTAATTTGTACCCAGTCCCATATTTACTAAATGACTGTTTGGGCCTTATATCTAGAAGAGGGATTTTTTTCCCCCAGCAGATTGAAACTCCACAGTAAGTACCAGTGAGTTACTTGATGGTTATATAGTGAGTCTGCTGACTAATTTTAGTGTGTGATTATGAAGTGATTCTGACAATGTAGGTTTACAGCCTCTTTTGCATTTTCATGAAGATGTTTTGCCTTCTCTGGAGCTTACATAGGTCTAAATTTTATTTTATTTTTTGCCACCAAGTCTATTATTGGGGCTTTGTGCCTGCATGGCTCTCCTGCTCCCAAGGGTCATTATTTTTCTTTCAGACAGAGGTTAAAGACATAGAGAAAAAAATAGAGGAGAGATACCACAGCACTGCTCCAGCACTTGTGGGCTTCTTCCTACTTCCCACAGGTATTCCATGAGGAGGAGGGAGGAAACTCTAACCTGGGTCCTCACACAGACTGGTATGTACACTGTATTGTGTGACTTGGTGACTCTTCTGAACCCCCAGGTCTAAATTTTAAAACCAATATCATAATGCTTAATGAATCAAAGATATAACATATAAAATTAGTACCATTGGACTCATGTTCTCTGTAATGACAGTAAGTAGTAATGACAGTCACAAAACACACAGCAATACCTTAAGATAAAAAATGAGCATTCAGGAGTCCGGCGGTAGTGCAGTGGGTTAAGCGCACTTGGAGCGAAGCGCAAGGACCTGTGTAAAGATCCCAGTTCCAGTCCCTGGCTCCCCACCTGCAGGGGAGTCGCTTCACAAGCGGTAAAGCAGGTCAGCAGGTATCTTTCTCTTCCCCTCTCTGTCTTCCCCTCCTTTCTCCATTTCTCTCTGTCCTATCTAACAGCGACATCAGTGACAACAACAATAATAACAACAACAATAAAAAAGAAACAAGGGCAACAAAGGGGAAAATAAATAAATATATAAAAAAATTCACTGAGTATTTTTTATGTACCTACCATTTGTACTAAACACTTTGCATGAATAACCTCATTAAACCTTTACAATAACCATGATCCACTGGAAAGGATCTGGAACACAGTGCTATGAGGCAGTTGCTATTTTAGGGTGAGGAAAAAGAAGTATCAAATAATATAAGTTCTTAATTCACTATAAAATAGCTGAGGTGGCCTTTTGGTACAGCATGTCTCTATTCATATCCATTTACCCTTTCTTCTGTGTCTAATGGACTGACCTTCTCAGTGAAGATATGTGTGGAGAGAATGTGTTCAACATATAGGAGAACAAGATAAGCAGGACTATCATATATAACTGAGTTGATAACTTTGACTTCATTAATGTAGTACTTTTATCTGCTAAATGAGACTGGCATAGACTTAGGTGCATAAGAACATTTGTAATAATTAAAACCTTGCCTCTGGGTTGAAGGCTCCTGGGCTGTGAAAGAACAGGCTTCAGGAGGCCCTGCTCTCTGTTGGTGTGGAGTAGATAGATTATAGTCACAGAATAAAGGCAAATGAGCATACAGGTAGAAACTTGTACCCTTTAAGTTCAATGAAAGCAAGAACAGAACACATTCATTTATGGCTACAACTGAGAAGTCCTCATTTATTACAACTGTGTCTCCAACTTAATTTTTCCTATCGAAAGTACTCACCTTTATATTAATTTTGTCTTTAGAGCTTATAGTGGGTTATTCTAAAGTTTTTCTGTGTTTTAATTAAACCTCTCAGATACCTGAAAGTATCTCCATGATCTACAAAACTAGTTTGAATTGGGTTAACAACTGTGAGTTTATCAAATTGGAGAAAGAGCTAGACATTCCAACAGCAGTTTATCATCCTTTTTTATAAAACAGGTATCAACAAAAGAAGAAGGGAAAGCCTGCCTCAACAATCTGGTATAAAAAGCCTCCCAGTTTGTTGTTTCTTTAATTATTGTTAGTCCTTGAGAAATGTACATATCTGTTGCAATAAGCAGGAGTTGTGGCATGCTCTGTGAAGATGGGCCAAGCCTCCTGTAGGACTGTGTGAGTGGAATTCAGTATACATTGCAGCCTAAAAATATTGTAAGAGCATTCCATTCTTCTCATGTGACTTTTCTTTCTTATTCAGCTGTACTCAGATCTCTGTGGGGAGCAAGTGAAAGTCTGTGGGTTCAATGAAATTTAAAAGCACTGGAGACTTCTTTCTATCCATTTAGGTCTTCATTTGTCTACAATGCTTGATAGATACGTTTAACCAGAATTCACTGATACAGGAAAGATACTGACTTGCCCTATTGTGCAAACAGAGAAAGCCCCAAATCAAGAACCCTGCCATTGACCCTGAGCCCCAAGCTCTAGGAACTATGGAATTGAGACAAGAAATTGTGGGAGTCAACAATGGCACTGACAACCATACGTTATTTATTCAGACTGATTGGAAATTAAAGCACCAACTCCAGAAGAAAATTTGCAATGAAGCCAGGAAGTGCTTGGGTATTTTGAAGCTCCTGCTTTTGTCCTAACTTGGTCATTATCAGCAAAGATTAAATAGAAAAACTGCAAAGTAAGCTTGTAAATACCTTTCCCTTTTGAAAAGCTATCATTGATTAATCTCTAGTTTGAAATACCAGGATGAGACTTAGATGATTTTATTATTGTCTAACTCTACCAACTGGTGTTACTTCAGGGACTACATATCACCTATGGCTGTTTCTATTTTTAAAACATAAAAAATTGAGGTAGTCATACCTCCTTTCTCCCCCTAATTTTCTAAAATCAGTTATCAATCAGATTGTGTACAAGGAAGTGTTGAATTCAGAACAAAGATGGCTTGAATGAAGTTCAGAATGCAGTTCTCCTAACATATATTTTCCCTTTGTTACAAATCAGTGAAGTTCCTTCTGTATTCAACAGACAACAAAGTAGCAGAGATATGTCCTGTCTTGTTTCTGGTATCTTCCTTTTCTCCAAAACATTATCAGTAATTTCACCAATAGGAAAACAGGGATGGGAGACTGCTTTCGTCAGTTAACTTATACTCCCTCTGCTGGTTGGGTGGTTCATATCTCCTTTTCCATGACTTTCAAGCTCTAAGATTTTTAAAAATTCTTTAAAAAACTTTTATTGTCACCAGTGTTATCTCTGGGGCTTTGTGCCACTATGAACCCACCCCTCCTGGAGGTCCTTTTTTTTTTTTTCTTCACTTTTCCACCCTACTTTATTTGACTAGATAGAGAGAAATTGAGAAAGAAGGGAAGATAGAAAGGGAGAGAGAGACACCTGCAGACCTGCTTCACCATTCATGAAGCCTTCCCCTTGCAGGTGGGGACTTGAACCCAGACAGTTCCTTGTGCATGGTGATAAATGCTCTTAACCCGGTGTGCCACCGCCCAGCCCCCAGGCTCTAAACTTAGTCAATAAACTTTATCTTTTTCAAATGGGAAATGATGTACACTGAGGAGACTGATAAACATATTATTTGGGAAAGTATGTTATTTAGCATATATGTTTAGACTTTTTTTTTTTTTTTAACCAGAGTACTACTCAGCTATGGCTTATGGTGGTGTGGGGGTTGAACCTGAGACTTCAGAGCCTCAGGCTTGAGAGTCTGTTTGCATATCCATTATTCTATCTCCCTCACCTGAATATATGTTTAGGTCAGTTCACTTTTTGCTTCCCAATTCCAACAGATAAGAGTCTTAAACATAGGTTGTATCTAACTAGAGTTCCTAAAAATTAGCAACTCAAAATTTCTGATGACATCCAAATAAAAACATAAAGAAGTACTTATGGGGGGCTGGGCAGTATGGCAGCTGGGTAAGCGCACATAGCCTAAAGCTTAAGGACTGGAGTAAGGACCCCGGTTCGAGCCTCCTAGCTCCCCACCTGCAAGGGGGTCATTTCCCAAGTGGTGAAGCAGGTCTGCAGGTGTCTATCCTTCTCTCGTCCTCTCTGTTTTCCCCTCCTCTCTTGATTTCTCTTTGTCCTATCGAAAAACAATAACAGCAATGGCAACAATAACAACAACAACAAAGGCAACAAAATGCGAAAAATGGCCTACAGGAGCAGTGGATTCATAGTGCGGGCACTAAGCTGGGCCGGACTGGGCTGGGCTAGGTAGTGGCACCACTGGTTTAATGTACATTGTTACAATGCACAAGGACCAAGGCTCAAGGCCGGTCCCCACCTACAGGGGGATGCACGAGCTAGAAAGCATTGTTGCAGGTGTATTTTTCTGTCTCCTTCTCTTTCTCTGTCTCTATTCAATAAACAAAGAAAAGAAAGAAAGGGTTGGGGAGACAGGGTAATGGTTATGCAAAAAACTTTCATGCCTGAGGTTCCAAGGTCCCATATTCAATCCCCAACATCACTGTGCACACACACAAATATGATGAACCTAGACCTCTAATTGACCCCTCTCTGAACCACCACTGGTCACTTCCATTAGGAATGTCATCATAATCCCCCTGTGGTGGGAATAGTGTGGAATTATACCCCTGTTGATATGTAATTAAAAAATTTATTTATAAAATGGAAATATTGACAAGACTGTAGGATAAGAGGGGTACATATCCACACAATTCCCACCCCCAACACTCTGTATCCAATCCCCTCCCTTGATATCTTTCCTATTCTTTATCCCTCTGGGAGTATGGACCCAGGATCATTGTGGGGTGCAGAAGGTGGAAGGTTTGGCTTCTGTAATTGCTTCCCCACTGAACATGGGCATTGACAATTGATCCATACTCCCAGCCTGTCTCTCTTTTTCCCTAGTGGGGCAGGGATTTGGGAAGGTAAGGCTCCAGGACACATTGGTAGGGTCGTTTGCTCAGGGAAGTCTGGTTGTCATCATGGTAGCATCTGGAACCTGGTGGCTGAAAAAGAGTTAAGCTATAAAGCAGAACAAATTGTTGCCTAATCATGGACTTAAAGGCAAGAATATTGCAGATGAAGATTTGAGGTCTTGGGAGTTGGGCGGTAGCCCTGCTGCTTAAGTGCACATGGCACGAAGCGCAAGGACCGGCATAAGTATCTAGGTTCAAACCCCCAGCTCCCCACCTGCAGGGGGGGTCGCTTCACAAGTAGGGTCGCTTCTTTCTCTCCCCCTCGTTTTTTCCCTTCCTCTCTCGATTTCTCTGTCTTATCCAACAACAACAGTGGCAATAATAACAACAAGGGCAAAAAATGGGAAAAAATAGCCTCCAGGAGCAGTGGATTCATAGTGCAGGCACAGAGCCCCAGCGATAACCCTGGAGGCAAGAAAAAAAAAAGATTTGGGCTCACCGTTTTGGGAAAAGCTAGTAGGTCTATTTTAGGTATATTCCAAGGGGCCTGTGGCTTTACTAGTTTTTGCCTGAGCCTGACAGCTAATATGCAGGTGGACATGATAAGAGACTCTCATTCCTGAGGCTCCAAAGTCCCAGGTTCAATCCCCTGCACAACCAGAAGTGAGAGCTGAGCAGTGCTCTGGTAAAAAAATTTTAAAAAAAGAAAAAGGCCTAAAAAGCTGGATCAGGGAAGAGAGTAGCTCCCAAATATGGGGAAAGTATATAAATATTGTTAACTATGAACCCCATTGACATATAAATATATAAAAAAGTATCAATATTTATATACTTAATACTTTTTATATTTATAAATATAAATATAGAAAGCATATAAATATTGTTAACTATGAACCCCATTGATTTGATCCCCAGATCAAATCAATATTCTGCATGGGATCCTATGTAACCTCTGCATCCCTGTAGGTCTGAGCTGGCATTCTGTGGAACTAGGAACACTCAGGCTGCATTAATTTAAGGACCCATCTTCCTAGGGTAGTAGGTAGAGTATGTTGTCCAACCTCCCTACGGAGAACAGAACATTCCCTACCATTTTTGATCCATATTGAGGGCAAGGTCCTATAGGGGCCCACAAAGGTGTACATTATGTTGTTCCTGATGGAGATGACCAGTGACAATGGTGAGAGATCTGTTAGAAGATTAGGCCCATCATGTCTGTGTGGGAATCCCAGACCTACCTAACTAGGGCCCCAAGTGATGGTAGTGACTAAAAAGTCATCATTAAAGTATGCCAGTCTCTTGTCCTTATTCAACTTTTGTAGTTCTTATTTTGTCTGACAAGGTTAGCTTTGGAGTAATTGAGTGATTGGGAAGTGTAATAGTAAGTAGGTGAGGAGGGTATCTAGGTCTAAGTAGAAACTGTTTCATTAGGTACTTTAAAGTGTCTTCTTAGGTCTTTCTACTTGCTTGCTTAATTTTGTAAACCAATATTAAATCACTAATAAAGAAAAGAACAGAAATCAGTCCCCTTCATCATTGCAGTAAAAACAATAAAATATTTGGGAATAAAGTTAACAAAGGAAGTGAAGGACTTGTACACTGTAAACTATGAATCGCTCTTCATGGAAATAGAAAGATACAAAGAAATGGAAAGACATCCCATGCTAATAAATAAGAAGGATTAACATTGTCAAAATGACCAGCGCCATACACAGATTTAATGCCATCTCCATCATGGTTCCAATGAACTTCCTTAAAGGACTAGAATAAAAGCTTCAAAAACTTATTTGAAACCAAAAAATCTGCAGGATTACCGGTTGGTAATAATAAAAAAAAGAACAGAAATATTAAGAAAAAATAACAATCTTAAGAAAAAGTAACAGTGCTGAAATCATTACCCTGACTGACCTTTCATTCTTTCTCTTTTTGTAAATATATCTTTAAAATTAAATATATTTTTAAATTATGGTACAATCAAAGACTCAATACATCCACATCAGCAATAGAACTTAGGTAGGTTTTACTGACTTGCAAATTCTCCACCATGAAGTAAAACTATTCACTTAAGTAAGATCAAAAGTCAGTTAAGTTGGGAGAGAAAATTTAGTCCCCATATATAACAAATTTTTTAATTTAATTTTTTATTTATGATTAAGGATTGTAAGATTACAGAATATGGGTCCCATCTTCTTAATTAATTTTTTTTTGCCTCCAGGCTTATCCCTGGGACTCAGGTGCTGGCACTGTGAACCCACTGCCCCTGGAAGCCATTTTCCCCCCTTTTGCTGCCCTTGTTGTTCATCGTTGCTATTATTTACTATTATTGTTGTTGTTGCTGTCGATGTTGGATAGTACAGAGAGAAAACAAGAGAGGAGGGGAAGACAGAGAGGAGGAGAGAAAGATAGACACCTGCAGACCTGCTTCACCACATGTGAAGTGACCTCCCTGCAGGTGGGGAGGCAGGGCTTGAACCAGAATCCTCAAAGCACAGATATTGTGCTTTGAGCCATGTGCTTAACCTACTGCACTACCGCTTGGTTCCCATGAATTTTTAAAATTATTTATGTATTTATTTTCTTAAAAAGGAGACATTAACAAAACTGTAGGATAGGAGGGGTACAACTCTACACAATTCCCACCACCAGATCATTATATCCCATCCCCTCCCCTCCCTATTCTTTATCCCTCTGGGAATATGGACCCAAGGTCATATAGGATGCAGAAGGTGGAAGGTCTGGCTTCTATTGCCTCCCTGATGAACATAGGCATTGACTGGTCGATCCATACTCCCAGTCTGCCTTTCTGTTTTCCTAGTAGGGTGGGGTTCTGGGGAAGCAGAGCTCCAGGACACATTGGTGGGATACTCTGTCCAAGGAAGTCTGGACAGAATCATGCTGGCATCTGGAACCTGGTGGCTGAAAAGAGAGTTAACATACAAAGCCAAACAAATTATTGAACAATTGTGGACCTAAAGGCTGGAATACTGCAGATGAAGTATTGGGGGGTACTCACGGCAGACTATTGTGTACTTTTGCTTTCAGGTATATATTTTGCCCTAGTTTATGGGTACATGTGAACATATGCTCTATCTCATGGGACCTGGTCTATAACTAGGTTTTGGGACTTTGTTAGGAAGTGAACCTCCTGGAATGGAATTAGAGAATAGTATGAAAGCAAGGTCTCACCCAAGTAATGAAGCTGAAGGGTTGTCATTCCACACCTGGAGTCTCTGGACACAGTCTGAAGTGAAGCATGCTGAGGTGGCACTCCTTGCATTGATTAGGATGTGATTGGTGAATGCAATATAATTTGGTATGAATTGAGAGAAGCGTGCAGGAACGTGCGCCCCACCCTAAGGTTCCAGGACTGGGGGAAATATAGGCTCTATAGTGGAAATGTGAGGTTCCTGCTGTCTTAGGGTTCAAGAAGACAATGGATAGTTATTGTTATCATCACAGTATTTGGTAATTGGATTAACTTTGAAAAGTCCTTTTGTTAGGATTTGCTGTATAATACCCAACATCTTGTATATAGCTGTGCCACCAGTTGCTTCTGTTCTCCCTGGTTGAGGCTGTTGAGAGAGTCAACATAGCAAAGACTCAGCCTCTGTATTAAAAAGACTCAGTCTGTGCTTTAAAAAGTTTGAGACATACAATCAATTTTTCCCCTCTCATATTAATTAATGATTTATATGACTACAAATTAATAGGAGTGTACATAAACACTATTCCAACCACCAAAAGATTGTGTCCCAACTCACCAACCCACCTCCACACCCCTGACTCCCCAGGAAGCCAAATATCCACCCTTACCCTCACCACAGGGTTTTTACTTTGGTGACCTAACTCTAGATTTAGTCAAATCCTGCTTTTAGTTATCCTTTCTGTTCTTCTTTCTCAACTTTTGTTGATGAGTGGGATCATCCTATACTCTAGGATGAGTGACCTAACTCTAGATTTTACTTTGGTGACCTAACTCTAGATTTAGTCAAATCCTGCTTTTAGTTATCCTTTCTGTTCTTCTTTCTCAACTTCTGTTGATGAGTGGGATCATCCTATACCCATCTTTACCTTTTTGACATAGCTTCCTTCTAGTTCTGTCCAAGATGGGTTAGAGAAGGTGGGTTCATTGTTGTTAATAGCTGTGTAGTATTCCATTGTGTGTATATTCCACAACTTTCTCAGCCACTCATCTGTTGTTGGGCACCTGGGTGGCTTCCAGGTTTTAGCTATTATGAATTCCGCTATGAACATAGGTGTACACATTTTTTTTGGTTGGACATTATGGAATCCTTGGGGTATATCCCCAGGAGAGGAATTACTGGGTCATATGGAAGGTCCGTGTCTAGCCTTGTGAGAGTTCTCCAGACTGCTCTCCAGAGAGGTTATACCAATTTACATTCCCAGCAGCAGTGCAGAAGGGTTCCTCTGTCCCCACAACCTCTCCAGCATTTGTTGCTGCTGTCCTTTTTGATGTATGACATTCTCACAGGAGTGAGGTGGTATCTCAATGTCTTTATTTGCATTTCTCTGACAATCAGTGACCTGGAGCAATTTTTCATGTGTTTGTTAGCCTTTTGGATCTCCTCTGAAGTGAATTTTTTTTCATATCCTCTGCCCATTTTTGGATGGGGTCATTCGCCTTTTTGTTGCTAAGTGTGCTGAGGTCTTTGTATATTTTGGTGATTAATCTCTTGTCTGATGTATGGCATGGCAAGATCTTCTCCCATTCTATGACTGGTATATCTTTTTTTTTTTTTTACAGCACTGAAGCTTCTTCTTATTATTATTATTATTTAAGAAAGGATAAATTAACAAACCATTGGGTAGAAGGGGTACAACTCCACACAATTCCCACCACCCAATCTCCATATCCCATCCCCTCCCCTGATAGCTTTCCCATTCTCTAACCCACTGGGAGCATGGACCCAGGGTAGTTGTGGGTTGCAGAAGGTGGAAGGTCTGGCTTCTGTAATTGCTTCCCCGCTGAACATGGACGTTGACTGGTCAGTCCATATTCGACTGGTATATCTTTGTTTGTGTGATAGTTTCTTTGGCTGTGTAGAAGCTTTTCAATTTGATGTAGTCCCATTAGTTTGTTTAGTCTTCCTTGCAATTGGGTTTGTTTCATCAAAGATGTCCTTGAGTTTAGGTGGGAAAGGGTTCCACCAATGTTTTCCTCTGCAGTTTTCCTTTTTTGCTGTGTCCCTCTCTGCTTTTGGTATTGGTGATGTTGGCTTCATAGAAGGTGGAAGGAAGTGTTCCTGTTTCTTTGATCTTATGGAGAAGTTTTAGAAGTATGGGTATTAATTGCTTCCTGAAGGTTTTATAGAGTTCATTTGTGAAGGCACTTCATCCAGGACTTTTGTTGTTAGGGAGATTCTTAATAACTGTCTTTATTTCTTTGTCTATGATTGGTGTATTTAGGTTTTGTAGTTCTTCTTGGTTCAGTTTTGGAAGGGCGTATGTTTTTAGGAATTCTTCCATTTCATCCAGATTTTCTAGCTTGGTGGCATATAGTTCTTCATAGAAATTTCGTATGATTTTCTGGATTTCTGTGGTGTCAGTTGTGATCTCTCTCTATCGTTTACAATTCAATTAATTTGAGTGTTCTCCTTTTTTTTTTTTAGTGAGTATGGCTATGGGTTTGTCAATCTTTAATTTTTCAAAGAAGCAACATTTGGCTTCATTGATCTTTTGTATGGTTATCTTATTTTCTATGTTGTTTATTTCTGTTCTAATTTTAGTGATTTCTGTCCTTCTGATTGATTTAGGGTTCCTTTGTTCTTCTTCCTCTAAGTCCTTAAGGTGCGCAGTAAGGTTGTTTATTTGAGGTTTTTCTTGTTCTTTAATATGTGATTGTATGGCTATGAGTTTCCCTCTCAATACTGCTTTAGCTGTGTCCCAAATATTTTGATAGGCTGTGTCTTCATTTTCATTTGTTTCCAGGAACATTTGAATTTCTTGCTTGAGTGTCTCTCTGACTGAGTGGTTCTTAAGAAATATGTTGTTTAGTTTCCAATTTCTGTGTCTTTCAGTAATTTTCTTTTTGTTGTTAAATGTTAGCTTTACCCCCACTGTTGTGTGAGAAGATACTTGGCATGATTTCCATGCTCTTGAATTTGTTGATGCTGTCTTTGTGGCCTAACATGGGGTCTATCTATGAGTATGTGTTGTGTGGATTTGAAAAGAATGTGTACTCTAGTTTTTTTTTGGGTGAAGAACTGTGAAAATGTTCAGGAGGTATAGTTTGTCCATCTCTTCATTTAATTCTCTTGTTTCTTTGTTGATTCTCTGCTTTCTTGGTCTGCCTAAGTGTGAGAGTGGAGTGTTAAAGTCTCCCAATATTACTGTAGTATTATTGATGTATTTTTGTAGTTCTTTTAGTAGGTGTTTGATATATTTAGATGGTCCCTCACTGGGTGCATAGATGTCGATAATTGTTAAGACTTCTTGGCTGATTGATCCTCTACTCATTATGTAATGGCCTTGCCTATCTTGTATTACTTTATTTAATTTAAAATTTATTGTGTCAGAAATGAGAATGGATGTTCCTGCCTTTTTTTGTGGTCCAGTAGCCTGCATGATAGTTTTCTATCCTTTCACTTTAAGTCTGTGTTTATCTTGTTGGTTCAGATGGGATTCTTTCAAGCAGCATATGGTTGGGTTATGTTTTCTGATCCATCCTCCCACTTTGTGCCTTTGATGGGTGAGTTTATGCCATTGACATTTATTGATATTATGGATTTAATGTGTTGTAGTGCCATTATTCAACATTTTTTATTTGCTCTGTTATATTGCAAGTATTATAGTGATGTTCTTGTTTATAAGAGTTCTTTTAGGACCTCTTTCAGGGAAGGCTTGGTGATGGTTGTCTTCTTTAACTTTTGTCTCTCTGAGAAAGTTTTGATCCCTCCATCTAGTATGAATGAAAGTCTAGCAGGATATATAATCCTTGGTCAAAATCCTTTTTCATTCAGGGCTCGATAGTTATCTTGCCATTCTATTCTTGCTTTTGGAGTTTGAGTGGAGACGTCTGCTGATAGTCTTGGGGGTTTTTCCCTGTATGTGACATATCTCTTGCAGCCTTTAGGATCCTTTCTTTATCCTTACTTCTTTTCATTGTAACTATGATGTGTCTTGGTGTCTTCAGGTTTGGGTTGATTCTGTTTGGGACTCTCTGGGCCTCTTGAATCTTGATGTCCTTTCTATTGTTCAGGTCTGGGAATTTTCCTTCTATAATTTCTTCTAGAATGTTTACTTCTCGTTCCTCTCTTTCTTCCTCTGGCAGGCCAATTATACGAATGTTACTTCTTTTGAGATCATCCCAAATGTCTCTGTTGTTGTTTTCAGTGTCTCTCAATCTCTTTTTAAGCTCTTTTACCTCTTTATTAGATTTCTCTAGCTCATCTTCTGTCTGGCTAATTCTGTTTTCTGATTCTGTTAGTCTGCTTTCCCTTCCCTCAGTTTCTTTCTTCAGTTCAGCTATTTTAGCTTTCAGTGCTCTAGTTACCTTGAGGTAGCTAGTATTTTCCTTGAGGGTCTCATCTGTTGTTTCCCTAATTCTGCTATCCCTTTCCTCCATAGTTGTCTTCATTTATGTGATTATTAAGTTTACTATTGCTTGCATACTTTTCTTATCTATGGTTACTTCTGGCTGATTTGTAGTTTCTTCTGGGCTCTTATCTTCATTCATTTTAGTAGCAGTTTTATTTGCTCTTAGTTTAAATATTTTTTTATTGATGTTTTTTTTATTTTTATGTTCTGTTGTTCTTCAGTTGTTGTGGTTTGAGTACAAACCACACTATACTAAATACCTTTATGACAAATACAGTCACCAACCTCAGAAATTACAGTAGTAACTGAAGCAAGGATTGAAGTAGTTTAACCAATACCAGTTAGCCAAACAATGTCTCCAGTCCAAGAAAAAATAGCAACCAAATCCAAATGTAAAAGAAAGGGACAGGAAAAAGGGATAGAAAGAATTGACAATATGCAAATGTACTGTCCACTGTAAATTTTAGAGGTAGCAAGAGGAGAAACGGAAGTAGAGAAGAGACACACACAAAGAGAGTCCACTCTGAGTCAGATTTCTTCCCCCAAATAATTCAGTATCAGTATATTCAGAAAGCAGAAGAAGGAGGAAGGCAGAAAAGAAGACAGGAATGAGAAACAAAAGGGAAAGAAAAAAGAGAGCAGTGAAAGGAAAGAGGTTTTTTTTTTTTTTTTTTTTTTTTTTTAATTAGCTATGAGGAGGGAGTAGGAGAGTGGATAGAGGAAGTAGGTAGAGTGAAACAAGTTCCACTCATAATTGATAGGACACCCAGTCACCTAGCAATGGAAAATACACTAAAAGTTAATTTTGGTCAACCTGAAGGGGGGAGAAGGGACATGCATATCTATAATAGTAATAATAAAATAGAACAGAGTAAAAAACCTTAACAGTCTGTCTGAAACTTGGATGGCTCCTGATTGGCTCAGGCAGCCTAAGAAAAGACAGCTGATTGTTAAACAAACAAACAAACAAACAAACAAAAAAGAAAGAAACCTCCAGGTAGTCTTTCCCAAGTGGGGTAAGGCTCTGATTGGTCAGATATTTGTCACTCCAATTGAGCTTGAGCCATTTGGAAAGAAAAAAAAAAGCAAAGGGAATTATAAAGGAAAAAGAATGGAATCACATCCCTGTTGAGCCAGGAATCTTGGTAAAGAAAAAAGCTCAGCAGGGAGCCTGTTAGTAGCAGCTCTCTAGCCCCTGGGGTCTGGTTATAGGATGAGGGAGAGGGATGCACTTTAGAAATAATAAAAAATTTACTTTCTTTTTCTAACCCAAATTTAGCTGTAGTCACTTCCTTGGTGTCACACTTAGGACCCCTTATTCACTGTCCTGCTGATGGCCAGGTATCCTACCCTTTCCAGCATTTGTTGTTGGAGCTCATGCCAGCAGCTGCCTCCAAGTCACCATCTTGGCTCAGCCCCCATGAATTGTTTTTTAAGGACTATTGAAATGATTCTAAGTGGCTGATAAATATGAAAACACTTGCATATGATGAGGAATAATTTTTTATGTACAGAAAACAGCAAAATGCTTTATTTCCTTTTTGAATTTTTCTTTTTTTATTGTTGTTATTGTTATTGTTGGGTAGGACAGAGAAAAATGGAGAGAGGAGGGGAAGACAGAGAGGGGGAGTGAAATCTAGATACCTGCAGACCTAATGTAAAGATTTGGATCCATGTTGTAGGCATCTCCTATCTCAAGGATCCTGCTCAGACCTCAGGGTTGTTTCTTATAACTCTAAGTAAACAATTGCCATTCTCTAATCAGCTGTACTCAAGATGGCAACCAGGGAGAGACTTGGGCTCTGGGGAGAAAAGAACTCCACAGTTCTTAAGATCGACTGAGAAGGTCTTCAAATTCTCATTGGGAATTTACTTTTTACCTTCTTGTGTATATAATGCACTTGGTTATTGTCATCCTAGTTTATTCTCCATAAAATGAGGGTTGTGAAGGTAGTAACTCTTAATCTACCTTGGGTTACTAACCTCACTATTTCATTTCACTTAAAAAATGTAGAAAATTTCACAACTAGACCATGAAATGTCCAGTTTCAACTTAAAACCATATTTTTATGTCTCAAGGAAAATTTGTATTATGAATAGTTTTCAGACTACACAGACAATAATGCATCTATATCTGATATTCAGAAATGACTGAGGTGCCTTATGTTGGGTTTAAATTAAGTCACTTGAAGCTGATTAGGGAGCTCATACATAATCATTTAGCAAAAATTTAAAATCAGATATTGAAACTAAATAGCAACTGTTCTTTTCTGCATGGTGGGAAATAAACCTAGAAGTCTTCTCTAAAGATAGGAGATTTGGAACTAAAGTTATACAGAGCAGAAACCCAAGGGGAAGATGTATTCTCTAGACATTTCACAGATAAGGAATCTGAAACCCAAAGCAGTTATCTTCCTTGGCAAGGTCACATAGCTAGTCAGCAACAGAGCCTAAATGAAAAGTTAACCTCTCTTGACTCAAAGTCCATCCCCCCCCCACCCCAGCATCTTGTGTTATCCAGTGATTTTTAAATAGAGTTGGAGATCTCAATGTCTACAGACTTTACAGGTTTTGACATCATACTAGGACAGAACATTGGTAATGTTATATAAATTAAAAACAAAAACAGAGCTGTGAAACTAAAAGAACAGGTCTGACTAATCTTTCCAAGTTGAAGGAATCAGCAAATGTCTCTCTAAGCAAGCACAGTGAAGAAGGCAGGGGTTGGCTTGGGGTGTGAGGACTGGATGAGGAGTGTCAGAACAATATTCTGGGCTCTTCGATGTTTACTTCAAGAAATTGAGTAAAAATCATATTTCAGTAAAACATTCAGGCAATATTTTACACAACATGGCAAAGAGTAAACAAAAATGTAATTAAAGTGTTTACCCTACAAAAGATTCTAGCATATTGTCAAATAATTACAATTGCCCTTTTAATTGCCAGAGAGAAAAGTGGAGTATCTGCTAAAATTGTACAGTAGACAAGGCACCACAGGATTTTAGATAACAACCAACAGAACTGGTTATAAAAAGATTAGAAGCACTTGAAGTTGACCAAACAGAGGAAGCAGATAAAACACATCTGCAGGTTCTAAAGGCATGAGCAGTGGAACTCTGAACTTATGAACTGCTGCCTAAGCAGTGTGGAGTGGAAGGCTGAGTAGGAATTTGACTCACTCAGGTGTTAATTGTTTCAAATATTTATGCACAAGCTATTTCATAAACAAAGTTATTGTGAATGAATGGCCCTCACTTCTGGGAAGTCTTTTGAAAACTGAGTCACAAGATTTTTTGCCAGGTATGAGAAAAAATCCAGGAATCTCCGTTTCATAAAACTTAAATGAAGTTTTCTGAAGACGTAAAAAACAAAAATACAGATGTCAAGCATATTCTATAACTAGGCTAGACACTTGAAAAACAACATATTTAGCAAATAATTCACCAGGACCAGGTGGGATTCATCCCTGAGAAACAGGGATGGTTGAATATCTGCAAGCCAATAAATGTAATCTACCATATCAACAAAAAGCCAGATAAAAGTCATTTATGTCAATTGTTGTTGAAAAGGCATTCAACAAGATCTAACATCCATTTCTAAAACTCACCAGAAACTGGGAATAGAAGGATGATTCCTCAACATAATAAAGGCTGTTTATGACACATCCACAGCTAACATCATTTTCAATGGGGAGAAGCTAAAAACTTTCTCACTAAAATCTAGAACCAGAAAAGACTGTCCATTATAACCATTATTCAACATAGTCCCTGAGGTCCTTGCCACTGCTATCAGACAAGAAAAACATCAATAGTATACATATTGGTGACTTTGGGAGAACACTGTAGTTACCAATGAAGAGAATGGGGACACAGAACTCTGGTGGTGGGAACAATGTGGAATTGTTCCCCTGTTATCTTGTAATTTTGTAAACCAATTTTAAATCACTAATTTAAAAAGTATACATATTGGAAAGGATGAAACCAAGCCATCACTAGTTGCTGATCACATGATATGAGTCCTAGAAACCCCAAAACCTCCACCAAAAAGAATTACTGGAAATAATAAATTCAGTAAGATATCAGGATACAAAATCAATATACATAAATCTATGGCATTTCTGTATACATATGAGAAGTCAGAAGAGAGATCAGTAAAAGACTCTGCCCCATTTACAATCAAACCTTGGGATTTAATCTCACAAAAGAAGTGAAGGAGGAAAACTATAGACATTGTTAAAGAATATAAAGAATTACACACTGAAGTGTAAGAACATTCTTTATTCAGTGTAAGAACATTCTTTAGTCCTGAATTGGAAAAGTAAGCATTATTAGAATAACCATTTTACTGAAAATTATCTACATTTTCAGTGTAATCTTTATCCAGATCCCAATGGCATTTTTCAAAAATGTCGGGCAGCCCCCCTGCTCTGATGCTGTGGGCTATTTACATAATCATTGTACTGCCTGAGACCCGCCCTGCCTGCAGGGTATTGGTTAATCCCACCGGTTAAAATCTTCGCAACAGCTGCTATGGAAGCTTTCTACCTCAGCGCTGTTTTCTCAACCCCCTCTCCTAGCCATTTCCTTTTCCCACTTGCCACTTCCGGTTAAAGATATTATATATAAAGGCATTGTCTCAGCTCAGTAAAGGCATTGCATTGCATTCCCGCTCTGCCACGAATTCCTGGTCTCTCTCCCACATCGCTGAGTAAGCAGCAGCCCAGGTTGGCTCTGGTCGAGTTCTCTCCAACCCAGAGAGCATGTGTCCAGGAAGAAACACCCTCACCCTAGCCTGGCATCTGGTGCCTGAGCAAGGACTTACGCCCTGCATTCACACACAAGCAGCAGATGTACAAAGGTGCCCCAGATAAGTATATGGCCTTGGCTCTCTGCAGCCTTGTGTTTTACGAAGGCACTGTGATTCCTTTTTTCCCTCTTATTTTTCTGAGATCCCTCCACCATGGGCGACCTTCCTCCTTATGAAGAGGTTTCCTAAACCCTCTACTCTTTTTTCATGAGACAGGTTTTCTATCTCTGGGACATTTTGCTCTGGGCCACACCTTGATTCCTCATGACCATGATTGTAGAGCTTGGGTGATGTGTGGAGTTTTCCCCTAGGACTTCCTGGACTCCCTCTCCTGTGTCTGCCACAGAGAAGAGTGACTCTAACTTGCAGAGTCTTCTCCAGAACCTTGGCAGTCCCCAAGAATGGAGACACGTGGTTAGTTCTACCCTCCTGACTCAATTATTTCTTCTATGGCAAGACATTTTTGGGAATGGATGCCTGCAGCAATCCCACAGGAACAATCAAAACCAGCCTAACTGGGATTTTGAGGCCCTTTTTGAAGTAGGACGCCTTCCGGGACTCATAATGCGACATAGCAGGATCTAAATAATCTGGTTCACAGAGCCCAAAAACAAAACCTCCCTACCCCGCATCTCTCTCCCCCCGCCCTCGTTCTCTCTGAATATCTTAAGTTTGCTGTCTACCCCCTCTGCTTTCAGTTGTGTTTTGTAAGAGAGTGATTTGAATGACTGAATTTTTGTACTACCCATTTTGCTCAGAGTACTCCGAAACTTAACTGACTACAAAAAAAAAAAAAAAAAAAAAGCACGCAGCAATGATTTCTGGAGATGTCCAGAAACAATCCTAAAACTTTTTTTTCTCTTGATTTTTTTTTACATCTTGGTATAAATGTGAAACGTTTAGTCTTGAAAACTGTATGAGTATGGGCGGGGGAGATAGCATAATAGTTATGCAAAGAAACTCTTTTGCCTGAGGCTCCATAGTCCCAGGTTCAATTCCCTGCACCACCATAATCCAGAACTGGGCAGTGCTCTGGTAAAACAAACAAACAAACAAACAAACAAACAAAAAAAGATTGTCACTAACATGTGTTAACTCTCTAAGTAACATGAGTTTGTTTAAAGTCTAAGGTAAAATTAGTTAAAAATCAATATATTTTAATTAAATCTTGTCTGAAAATCCTGATTTAAAAACCTAGGGTTTTTCTCCATCTTAAATGGGTATAAAAAAAGGTAGAAAAGATGCTATTGGTATGTAAAGCTCTCATATACCTTCTCAATTAAAGAAGAAGCAGCAGCCCAGGTGAGTGATAGATCCCACAATGGTTATGCTAATGATTCTCATGCCGGAGGCTTCTAACAATGGTTATTCTGTTAACCTTTCCACATTTTATTGAGCTTAAACTGTTTAAACAACCTTAAAATCATACTAAAAAGGACTTCCAAAATTATAAAGGTACTTAAACCAATTATAATCATCTAGTTATCAATTATAGTAAACTTCTAATTTGTTACAAGTTTTTTCTTCACAAGTAAGTGATTACAGGTATGTCAAGCCTTCACATGAAGAAGCATCTGCTCATAAGGAATCCCCATAAACCCATTTAGACCCCTGTCCTCTGACATCGCCCACAACTACAACCGCCCCCCTCCCCAAACCCATGATGTGACCTGGCATGATCTAAAGAACCTGATTCACAGACTCCAAGGACAGAATTTTCTTATTGCCTTTCTCTCGTCCATCACTGTCTGCCCTTCTTGCTTCTGCTTCACCTGTCATGTTTTGGCAGTTCCAGCTCACTCTCTACAGAGAAGCAAAATTCTGGTGGCTGTCCTTCCCTATCAAGATAGACTTGCAGCTTTTCATCCCCTGGCATTTCTTTCCCTGGCCATCGGCATTGGACTGACACTTCTATCAGACTTACTGGTACACCTCTTAGTCACTTTACACAACTTTACAGCAGCTTCCCTTTATGCTGCTGGGTTTCTCAAAGACTGACCTGCAATAGTCCATGGACTTTGCAGCCAGTTGTCTTGTGACTATACAGCTCCGAATAGCCCCTTCTCACTTGGCAGGCCACGCCTCCCCCACCTGCAGGCCCTGTCCCCAGAGGTAGGAAACACCCCCCCTTCGCCTGATAGGCCCTTCCCCTAGAGGCAGGAAATGCCCTTTGAGTCAGGAAACACCCTTTGAGGCAAGAAATATCCCAGAGGCAGGAAATGCCCTTTGAGGCAAGAAACACCCCTTTTCACCCACCAGGCCTCCCCTTGACATCACTGGCTGCTTTCCTACATGTCACTCCCTGTCTTATTCCAGTTCTTTTAAAAATGCTTGCATGATAAAGGGATCTGTTCACCCCTACACTGCTATTCCCCTGACAGAAATGGAGTCTTCTACAGACATTCACCCACTTAAATATGGCCATTAGAAAGAGGGAGATGTCAGGAAGTTGTGAGATGTGGTTGAGCTTGGCAGGGCTTGAACCTGAGGGGTGCATCTATACCTGTTAGTCTCTCTCTCTCTACCGATA
Organism: Erinaceus europaeus; assembly: GCF_950295315.1. NCBI lineage: Eukaryota > Metazoa > Chordata > Mammalia > Eulipotyphla > Erinaceidae > Erinaceus > Erinaceus europaeus. Next base: position 53,875,621 of record NC_080169.1, on the reverse strand, counting down.
GGTTTAGCAAGGAGGGACAGTAGTACCCCAAAGGTGTGCCTCATCCTATCAGACTCCTTGCTTCACGGAGCACCCCACATTCCTGATACTATGGCCATTAGATAAAAAGAAAGGTGGAGATGTCAGACAGCCCCCCTGCTCTGATGCTGTGGTCTATTTACATAATCATTGTTTTGCCTGAGACCTGCTCTGCCTGTAGGGTATTGGTTAATCCCACTGGTTAGAACCTTTGCAATAGCTGCTATGGAAGCTTTCTACCCTTGAGCTCTTTTCTCCACCCCTTATCCTAGCCATTTCCTTTTCCCACTTGCCACTTTCAATTAAAGATATATATAAAGGCGTTGTCTCTGATCAATAAAGGCATTGCATTGCATTCCCACTCCTCCATGAGTTCCTGGTCTCTCTCCTGTGTTGCTGAGTAAGCAGAAGCCCAGGTTGGCTCCAGTTGAGTTCTCTCCAACCCAAAGAGTATGTGCCTGGGAAGAAACACCCACAACTCTAGCCCAGCACAAAGAAAAAGAATAGACGTATCATGCTCTCCAACTTTAGTTTATACTACAAAACAGTAGTGTTAAAACAGTATTGTAGTGGGAAAAAAATTGACAGTTGTATCAGTGGAATAGAATCAAGATCCCCTAAATGAGCCCACACATATATAGCCACCTAATATATAACAAAGAGGTCAAAATGTCCAGTGGGGTAAAGAAGATCTTTTAAATGGTACTGGAAAAAATCAGGTAGCCACATGTAGAAAAGTGAAACTAGGTTCCCCACTTAACACTATACACAAAAATAAAATACCACCAGATTAAAGACATGGATATTAGACCAGAAACTCTAAAATTTATGGAAGAAAACATTAGTGAAACTTTACAGGAGATTCAAATCAAAGATGTATTTGTAGATTCAAACCCATGGGCATGGGAAGTGAAAACAAAAGTATATAAATGGGGTTGTGTGAAACAACAACAACAACAGAAAAATCTATACATTGAGCCTTGTGCTCTATGCATATGTGTCTACACAGGGATAACCAGGTAATACAGTAAATAGGAAAAGATATTTACACATCACACATCAGACAAGTGACATCAGATATCTATAAAGAAAGAGTATAGTGGTCCGGAGGTGGTGCAGTGGATAAGGCACTGGCCTCTCAAGCATGAGGTCCTGAGTTCAATCCCTGGCAGTACATGTACCAGAGTGATGTCTGGTTCTTTCTCTCCTATGATTTCTCATGAATAATTTTTTAAAAAATCTTTAAAAAATAATGAATACAGCTCAACAAAGGGAAAAAAAAGTGGGAGCAGCTGTGTTCCTCTCTTCCCCTCTCTGGGGTCAACTAGGAATACCAAAGGGGATCATCTGAGACCGCAACAAGTCAGGACTCAAATGACTTCAGAAACCCACCAAATCCCCAGTGAGTGCAAATACATATGCTAGCAGACAGAGAGGAACCTAGGGAGAGACTAAATGGCTGGTAATAATCCGGCAGTTTATCGGTTGAGACACCACCTCTAGTCAGTTTCACCAACAAGAAGATGGCTGATGGGAGGAGAGGACTCGCCTAAAACTCACCAAATGCAACTGTGAGTCTCCACTGCTACTGCCCTCAGAAGCTGCAGCCACAGGAGGGAGGCCCTGTGATGATACCAGGGAAGAGAGAACTAACCAGGAAACTCAGGAGAAGATATATACCTCGGTGGCTTAGCAGTGGGGCTGTGACAGTCTCTTTGAAAAACACTATATTATCTTTTCCCCACCCTGCTTTATCTCTTGGTCATGAGTGAGGGATTAAGCTAAGAAGCCTACTTATACTTTAAAAGCCCTCAGGTTCCCATAGCCTGCTGGGAAGAAAAAGAGTAAGAGAGGCTTTTAGCCTCTGTGCTCCAACTCAGCGACTGAAATGATATTGAAATAACTGTGAACCCTTTAAGTACCTTACATAGACACAAGTCAATCAAGGCAAGAGTGATAAGTAATTTGAAAAGTACTGAGAGAGGGACCTCATAACATACTATATAAAATGGTTAAACCAACAAGAAATATTGGAGAAATGAAACAGGACAAGAGTCCAGCTAAAAGTCCCACATAGGTTGAAGTACAAAATAATGAGGTCAACATCCAAAACTAGTTAAGGAAATAATTACAGAGGTGAGTAAAGAGCTTGAAAGAATTGTCATCAGAAATGCAGTAACAACAATTAAGACCCTGGAAGAAAACACTAATTATCTCAAGGTTATTAGAGAGCTGAAAACTGAAATACCTGAGCTAAGAACACAACTAGCTGAACAAGCTAAAACAGTATCAAAACAGTGTAACAAAATAGATGAACTCCAGAAACCAGTAGAGGGGGGAGAGAATAGAATAAATGAGGCTGAAGACAGAATTAGCAAGATTGAGGAGGAATTAGACACAACTAAAAAAGAAGTAAGAGATCTCAAAAACAGATTAAGAGATACTGAAGACAACAATAGAGACCTGTGGGATGATTTCCAAAGAAATAATATATGCATTATTGGATTATTAGAAGAAAGAAAGGGAGGGGAAGAAAGCATTCTTCAGGACATAGAAAAACCTAAAGAATCCAGCAGAAAACTACTGGAAGTTGTTAGGCAATATAGCAAGGTATCAGGCTACAAAATCAATGTACAAAAATCAGTGGCATTGCTTTATGCAAACACTAAATCTGAAGAAGACATCTGGAAATTACTCCCATTCATTGCTGCAGCAAAATCAATAAAATACCTAGGAATAAAGGTGACAAAAGCAGTAAAAGTCTTGTATACTGAAAACTATGAGCCACTATTGAAGAAATAGAAAATGATACCAAGAAATGGAAAGACATCCCATGCTCATGAATTGGAAGAATAAATATCATCAAAATGAATATCCTCCTCAACGCTATATACAGATTTAAGGTAATACCCATCAAAGTTTCACCATGCTTCTTTAAGAGAATAGAACATAAACTACAATCAAATATCTGGAACCAGAAAAACACCTAGATTCGCCAAAACAATCTTGAGGAAAAGAAGATAATTTTTAAGATGTTGTGAGAACTATGGGGTTATCCTTAGGAGGATGGGAGGGTGGTGAGTATACTGTGGACATATAATTTGTAATCCTGTAACCCACTGATAATCACAAATAAAGAGAGAAGGGGGTTATTTTTAGCTCCTGGGAAGACTGGTTACAGACAGAACACAGGACTTGCATGCTATTTGCTTAAAACCCTGGGTTTGATCCCTGTCATTGCATTTGTCGGATTGGTGCTCTGGCCACTCTCTCTCTCTTCATCTCATGAAATAGATACATAAATCTTACTCCGGTCCCCTTGTATGTATGTGTGTGCGTGTCTATGTGCCATTTCACCACTCACAGGTCAACTTTTTATTTTATTATTATTTGTTTAGGTAGGGGGAAAGAGGGAGAGACAACACAGCACCAAACTTCCTTGATGTCATGGCACCCATGTCCCATGTGGTTCTTTGGCCTAAACTGGGCTTGTGCACATGGCAATGAGCTACCAGATGAGTAAGTAACTGTTGTTTTCATTCCCAGGACAAAAGGATGAGATTTAAACCCACATGTGCACAGTACAATGGACAAGTAGTTTATGGCCTGCCTTTACTCCAGTCAGATATCTGATTACTGTAAAAAATGGCGACTAATCCCTAGCACTGCAAAAACGGTATCATCTGTTTTCCATCTACACCATGCCTCGGCCTTGCGTGAGCTTAATGTGCAGCTTGGCGATACGAGAATCCGGCATGAAGCCCAGCCAGTCTTATCTTGGCGTTACTCTCGATCGCACTCTGTCATTTCACGAACATCTCATAAAAACTGCAGCAAAGGTGGGCACGAGGAATAACATCATTGCAAGACTGGCCAGCTCCTCATGGGGCGCGAGCGCTTCCACACTACGATCCTCATCTCTGGCATTATGCTATTCCACTGCAGAATACTGTGCCCCAGTATGGTTCCATAGCCCCCATATCCACTTGGTCGATTCCAAATTATATTCCTCCATGAGGATAATTTCTTTTTTTTTTTTTTAATTTTTAAAAAGAAAGGAAGAAGCGCATAACCATAGCAAAACAATGGCTGGCTTTCTTCTTTTTTTTTTTTTTTTTAATTTTTTATTTAAGAAAGGATTAGTGAACAAAAGCATAAGGTAGGAGGGGTACAACTCCACACAATTCCCACCACCCGATCCCCATAACCCACTCCCTTCCATGGTAGCTTTCCCATTCTCTATCCCTCTGGGAGCATGGACCCAGGGTCGTTGAGGGTTGCAGAAGGTAGAAGGTCTGGCTTCTGTAGCTGCTTCCCCGCTGAACATGGGCGTTGACTGGTCGGTCCATACCCCCAGTCTGCCTCTCTCTTTCCCTAGTAGGGTGTGTCTCTGGGGAAGCTGAGCTCCAGGACACATTGGTGGGGTCTTCAATCCAGGGAAGCCTGGCCAGCATCCTGGTGGCATCTGGAACCTGGTGATTGAAAAGAGAGTTAACATATGAAGCCAAACAATTTGTTGAGCAATCATGGATCCCAAGCTTGGAATAGTGGAGAGGAAGTGTTAGGGAGGTACTCACTGCAAACTCTAGTGTAATCCTGCTTTCAGGTATATATTTTGCAGTAGTTTATGGATACGTGTGCACATAAGCTCTCTCTCACAGAAACTGGTGTATATCTAGGTTATGGGACTTTGTTAGAAAGTGAACTACCTGAGATGAAATTAGAGTGTACTATTAAAGGAAAGGTCTCACCCGAGTAATGAAGCTGAAGGGTTGTCATTCCACACGTGAAGTCTCTGGATACAGTCTGAGGTGAAGCATGTTGAGATGGCAATCGTTGCTTTGGTTAGGTTGTGATCGGCGGATGCAATATTATTTGGTTTGGATTGGGAGATGTATACGGGAAAGTGGGCCCTATCCAAGGGTTCCAAAACTGGGGGAAGTAGGGGCTCTATAGTGAAGATGTGAGGTTCCTGCTGTCTTAGGGTTCAAAAAGACAATCAATAGTTAATATTATCATCACATTATTTGTTAATTGGGTTAACTTTGAACAGTCCCTTTGTTATGGTTTGCTGTACAGTACCCAGTATCTTGTATATAGCTGTGCTATTGGAAGCTTCTAATCTACTTGGTCTAGGCTTTTGAGAGAGTCCGTATATCAAATACATAGCCTATATATTAAAAAGATTCAGTTTGTGTTTTGAGAAACTTTGAGACATACAATTGATTTCCCCCTCTCATATTAATTAACTACTGATTTATATGTCTACATTTTGCTAGGAGTGTACATAAACACCATTCCCACCACCAAAGGACTGTGACCCATCCCTCCCGCCCACTCCCACCCCCCACTGGCCCAGGAAGCTACATGTCTACCCCTCACCACTGGGTTTTTACTTTGGTGCCCTACTTACAATTTGATCAGGTCCTGCTTTTAGTTTCCCTTTCAGATCTTCTAAGTCAGCTTCTGTTGATGAGTGGGATCATCCCATACTCATCTTTATCTTTCTGACTTAGTTCACTTAACATAATTCCTTCTAGCTCTGTCCAAGATGGGTCAGAGAAGGTGGGCTCATTGTTCTTCATAGCTGCATAGTATTCCATTGTGTATATATAACACAGCTTTCTCAGCCACTCATCTGGTGTTGGGCACCTGGGTTGCTTCCAGGTTTTAGCTATTATGAATTGTGCTGCTATGAACATAGGAGTACACACCTCTTTTTGGTTGGGTGTTATGGAGTCCTTGGGGTATAACCCCAGGAGAGGAATTATTGGGTCATATGGAAGGTCCATGTCTAGCCTTCTGAGAGTTTTCCAGACTGCTCTCCACAGAGGCTGTACCAATTTACATTCCCACCAGCAATGTAAAAGGGTTCCTCTGTCCCCACAATGAGGATAATTTCTGGAACCATCCGTTCCACCCCGGTTCCATGGCTGCCAGTTCTTAGCAACATCGCCCTGCCAGATATTCGTCGGGATGCGGCATCATCTAAGTTCATTTCCCACGTCTACGCTCGACCGGACCTGCCAATATACGCGGATATCTTCGCCCACCCTGTCCAACGCTTGACGTCTCGTCACCCAATCTGGTCCCCTACGCCTACACTGAACTTCTCTGTTCCAGACTCTTAGAAACAGAGTTGGCAGTCAGCTGAGGTAAAGAACAAACACCTCATCACAGACCCCTGCAAGAGTCAACCCGGCTTTGACCTAGCACGTTATGATTGGGCCCTCCTCAATCGGTATCGAACAGGCCATGGCCTGTGAGCCGCTATGTTCCATCGCTGGGGAGCCAGAGACGACCCGAACTGCCCCTGCGGCTCCAGACAGACTATGACCCACATAGTCAATGACTGCCACCTCTCCAGATTCAAAGGAGGTCTTGAAACTTTACATCAGGCTCAACCTGACGCTGTTGACTGGCTACGGAAGAAGGGCAAACGCTACAAGAACTCCAGTCAGTCATACCCCCAAATATTATCAAGTACATTACTGAGAATATTTTATGTCTTGTAGTGCTTAGTTATATTTGGAAGATTAAAGTCCTTCAAGTTGGGACCACGTACTCTCTTACAGGTTTTCCTTTAAAAAAAATGAAAGTGTCCCCAGATTTTCAGACTCAGTTTTTTTTTTTCTTTTTACAAATTTATAAATTAGAAGATTTTGGGAGGTACTGGTAGCTATGCATGATTTTTAATGCATGTATATTAATGTTGTGCACCTTTTCTAAATTAAGGAACTTTTTTCTGTCAGACTGGTTGAGTGCTGGTAAAATCTATCATGATCTCAGTGGTATTTATGAACACATTTTCCTGCTTACCTGACAGTTTCTGGATAGAAGCAAAGACTCACTTCCACATTGTTTGGGCTCAGCTCTTCCACAGCTACTTTTTCAATGTGCAGTTGAATGGAACACACTGTGGGAAAACTACCAACCCATGTGAAATCTCAGAGTCATTAGAAATGGACATAGTCCTTCTCTCTGCCCTGTAGGCTGGACAGTTCCTTCTAGTGACCCTTGAAGTCAATTTCTTTGAAATAGAGTCCTCTAGTTACAAACTATAGGAGCCTTCTTGGATCTTTTGAATATGATTTCCACCTAGAGGGTCTGACTGCTGTTAATCAGGTATAATGCTCCTTAACTTTAATAAATGTCTTGCATGGAGGTAGAGGGAGATTCCAGGATCCAGGATTTGCTTTACTTTTTTTTTTTTTTTTTTTTTTTTTTAGTAAACTTAATGTTAAAGAGCCGAGCAGTAAAACATGCATGTTACCATGAGTAAAGACTTGGGTTCAAACCAAGTCCTTGGTCCCCACCTGTAGGGGGGAAACTTCATGAGCATTGAAACAGAGCTGCAGGTATTGCTTCCTCTCTCTCTCTCTCTCCCTCTCTCTCTCCCCTCAACTCCTCTCTGTCCTATCAAATAAAATGAAGAAACAGCAGAAGCAGAAAGAGGAACAAGAGCAAGAGCAGGAGCACAAGAAAAAGAAACTCAGAATTTGCTTTGGTAAGTCTGGGAACTATCTACACCCAACGAATGACTTCTTTTCAAGTTCTAATAAAAATGAGGTGTCTGTTTTCATTCAAAGATAGGTCAGTAAGCACTTATTAAGACAAACAATTTTATACAACAAATAATAATTTCCCCCTCCCACCCACTTACTTAAAGCTTCCTGAGTCCATATGTAACATCCTAGTACTCTTCTCTAAGAAAGTTTAAGGATTAAGTCCCTACCCTTTCCATCTGTTTCTTTTTAATGAGGTTCTCAGGCTTCTTAACTGCCGCTTTTTCTGGAATCATGACAGAGGCACACAGATGAAGACTGATCTCAAAATAAGCATGTCAGTGCAAAAAAGTAAATAAACAGAATGGTAGCCTATAAGAATGTGGAGGTTTACAGAAAGGATGGACCTCCTGTTAAAAACAACAACAACAAAAAACAACCTTAAAAGCTAAGAGTCTTGGTTTCATGGAATGCTTCTTTGGAATGATTTCCTCTTTCCCCTCTTTACCCCCCCAGTGGCTGCAATACATAAAGGCCACTGAAACTTGCTATTTCACTCCTTGCTTTTTATAACCCCCTCCAGTCTCAAGTTCAGGTCAGTTTTCATGCACCTAAGCCTGGGTGGCAACTCTGGTTTAAATGCCATTTCATGCCTGATAAAATTTCATTAGGCATTTTAAATTTTAATTTCTTTTATTGACTTATTGTGCAGATGTGGAGAAATGTTTAGAAAGGGGGAAAATTAAACAAGGGATTTACTGAAGTCATGTTTCAGTAAGGAAGGAAATGCCATTGACTTATTACAGCTGCCTAATGTTTTCCACAAACCATAGAAATAATGCATTGTATCTTGGTGACCTACAGCAGCAGCTGACTGCTTGCACATGATGGAAATGCAATGTGGGTTTGCTAAATATTAACTCTTGAATTCCCTGATGTCTGTTTCTCATTGCATCTGGTGTCTTGGTTTGTTCTATATGCTTGTTTCAAGTTGAGGACAGACACTTGGTACAGGTTTGAATGCAGGTGTGTGGCTTCCTGAAAGACAGGTGGGGAGTAGTGGGGAGAAGTCACACTATATACCCATGTGTCTTTGCTGGACTTTCAAGGCCCTAAATGATGAGGTGAAGATTTATTTTACCTCCTTTCAGTGGCCTCTTTACCTGCTCTCTTAACCCCCACCAGACCAGCCCAACCTCAACCTCTCCTCCCCATCACCCCTCCCTTTACTAGGCCTTATCTGGTATGTTCAGTGATGTGATAAAACAAAAAGGGAAGCTTTTGATTACATAAACACACCCTTTGGAAAGATTCCAAGCAGAGAAGAGTCCGTTAAAGAAAGTGAGAACAGAGTAAGGAGGCCTAAGTGCCAAGAATGGGGAAAATGCAAGCTTAGAAGGAAAATATAATAACATGCTAGAACGGTGGCAGTGGTTTTGAGAAGTCTAGAGGGTGGAGAGAGCTTAAAAAGGAACTTGCCTAATGAGGCCTCTCTGAAGATTTACTGCTCTGGCTGCTGCAGAGAAGAGGATCCGGAGAAAAGACGTTCTGCCCTGACTAGCTTCACAGGAAGTCAAGAAGAGGCTTTGTATTTTCTGGCAAGCAGGGGAGAGAGAGAGAGACCATGCAGCCAGTGGCATTGAGAGACTTTCAGCTGGATTGTTTTTAAAGAATACCCAATTCCACATGGCATTTGTGACCTTTATACATGTAGTTCTAAAGGCAGAAAATCAAACAGAGAAACCATTCTGGAGGAATGCCATTTCCTAGTTTGTCTTAAGGATCATCACATGAGTTGACGGGTGAGGACTGTTTCCTCTCCTAACCGCACCTCTGTCGTTTTCGATGGGTTAGGTTGTTTTCACCGGGATAGCTTCACGGGCAGGTAACAGACGACCAGGGACTCATAGTTGAGCTGTAGGCAGTATCTCTTTATTCATGCAGGACGCAGCACAATCTAAGACGAGCTAAGCTAAACTCAAGGTAAAGTACTCTAAAACTCACAATGCTGTCTTTATATATACTTCCCAAGTAGGGTGGAAACAGGATGTGACATAGAGAGGGTGGAGAGAAAAGTGACTGGTGAAAATCAGAGTGTGACAAAGAAGGGGCAGAGCAGGAGAGAATCCTATCACCGAACCACAATGCCCTGGAGGGAGGGTGGAACTTGTTAACAGTGATTATGTAAATAGAATAGTGTTAAGCAGGGGGGATTTAAACCAAATGAAACAGAAGGGGTCTCATGCATACCAACACACCTCAAGTGTATCTTGATGCTCCTCTTCAGCCATGGGCTTCTTGGCTGAGAGGATGTGACAGAATTAGGACTTGGTCTCTCCCTGGACCCCCCCCCCCCCCAAAGACCTAAGGCCCCTGGGGAACAGTCAGGAAGTGGAACTTCAGTACAAATACTACAGAACAAGCTGTCTGCTTTAATGGGGACACCTTCTTGATTCTGAAGATGTCACAAGGATGAAACCATAGAGGAAAATACTACCTCTCAGGTGAAAGTCCTTCATCTCTCCTTGTTGGGAACACATAGTCATTGACATTTTACTTATGGGGAAATAGAGTTTACTGAGAGCAAGGGATTTACTTGAGGACAGAAAATATTTGGTCTTAGACCACTCCCTCCCATTTGACCATAGAGGACATAAGCATTCTGTCCCTGTAAATTGATTGATGCCATCTTGAGAATTCATTTTGCATAGTAAATCAGCACCCTTCAGGAGGAAGAAAGATAAAGGGATCTGGATACTTTCTCACAAAAGACAGGAAAGCAGCCCATCTGTTCTATCTTGTAAATCATGGTAAGTGAGGCAGAGTAGGTAAAGAGACCCAGACTCTGTGATTCCAAACCCATCCTACAAACTTGTTGAGCTGGGTTTGAGTAAAGGGAATTCTGCTTACCAGAAAGGCTGGTCCACTGAAGGACTAAGCATGGCCAGAGCAAGAGGACAAAAAGGGAATTCTCAGGTGGCAGAGATGGGATCTTTGCTGGTTTGCTAGCAAAACAAAAAACATGAAAACTGAGACAAACAGAGCAGTATGAGGAGGGTAACCCCCCCTTTTCCTTCACTGAATGGTATGGGGCAGCAGGTGCAAGGCTGCATGAGGGAAGTTGTAGTTGGAGCAGGTGAATGCAGACTCATGGGCATCCAGTAATTTTTTGATCAGCTTCACATGTTTTGACAGAATTGCACAGCTTCAGATGTGTGCATGAGTGCTCACATCTCTTGCACACACACATTCATGGTATGGGGGAGAGACATAGATTTACACTAATGTATTTCATAAACACTTTCTTTTTTTGGTGAAGAAATATGAGCTTCAAAGAATTCAAGCAGAAAATAGTTACATCGACATCTATTTCTTTCCTTCCTTCCTCCTTTCCTTTCTCCTTCGTTTTCTTTTTTTCTTTCTTTCTATGTACTTATTTTTTTATATAGAGACAGAATTTGAGAGGGAAAGAGGAGGTAAAGAGGCAGGTAGGTAGGGTTAGAGAGAGAGAGAGAGAGAAAGACTGCTTACTAGTTGCCTACTGAATGTGTTTTCCTCTTCTTAGTAACAAAGCCCAGCTGGAGGGGGTATGAATGTGGGGTTTATGGGTGTGGGAGAGGTGAGATGCCTATTGAAAATTCTCATTTTTCAGCCTCCCTTGCTACTGAGTCTTGGGAAATAGTATGTAAAGTTATTTTGTAGAGCATACAGGAGCTATTCTTAAAAGAAAACAGACAGAAGATCTTTATATCACAAATGGCATAGCTAGCTAACAAGATGTCAGAGCAGAAAGACAGAACTAGACTGTGTTCCCAGTGGCATCTTGCTGACTGCATAAAGACTGAATTTTCTTTCCTGGATTTCTTTTATAAGGAAGAATAAATCCTTAATTTGTTTAAGCTACTGTGACAGGGTCTGCATTATTAGCAGGTAAAGCCAATTCCTGACACTGAAAGAAAAGTTATTTTTTTCTCAATACATACATATAAAACAAGGTAATAATAACTATAAAAATTTATAATGCCAGTAAACACATGGGTTAGATTCCAACTCAACTCTACCATTCAGTCTTTAGCTATGAATAACCTGACTTTTTAACATCATAGAGCATTTTAAGAAACTGTAGAAATGTAGTAAGTCTCTCCAGGGATTTGCATAGAAAAATCTTCAAAAAACAATGTCAAGCATTTTATAGAATCAGGCCTCTGAGTCCTTGTTAAGGATTTCTGTCTCAGATTACAATTACTTCAAAAGGCAGGGAAAAAAGGGTCTAGATCTGGCTTGGCTATAGGGCTGTGCATTTAATCCTTCTCCTAGGGAAGCTCAGAACTAGATTGGGTTACCTGAATAGTGATACATGTTTCTAGGAGCCTTTTAGAAGAGGATCTTAAATCTTGAATGTGGAATTGGCTGGTGAACTCATATAGTCCTGAAGAAATTAGATGCCATGCTGAGGCCTGGTAAGTTTCAAGGACCCAGACAGGAAAGTCCATCACAGGGAACTTCAGAGGCTTGTGATAGCTCAAGACTAGATAGATTAGTTGGTTCAGATTGCAAAGCTGAGCAAAGTATGTTGGAGAAGGCTTTGTGATTAAATGTGAACCATCTTTGGAGTAGACATATCCACTTCTTGTTTCTTGGAATTTGGCAGATTTTGAATAGTTTCACAGGACTTTGTATGTTTGTGACACATTGATAAGACATTCTGTCAATAGTATCAATGTTTTTATTTTTTATTATTTAACATTTTTATTAGTCTTTAATAACTATTTATAAAATTGTAAAATAATATGTGTATAATTTCATATATTTCACACCACCAGAGTTCTGTATCCCCTCCCCTCCATTGGAAACTTCCCTATGCTTTATCCCTCTGGGAGTATGGACCAAAATTTTTTATGGGGTACACAAGGTAGGAGTTATGGCTTCTCTGTAATTGCTTCTCTGCTGCACATGGGCATTGGCAGGTTGATCTATACCCCCCATTCTATTTCTATCTTTCCCTAGTGGGGTAGGGCTCTGAGGAGATGATATTTGGAGACACACTGGTGAGGTCATCTGCCCACAGAAGTCAGGATTGAATGATAGTAGCTGGATTTTAATGCAAGTGCAACAGTAATATTTTACTTATACAACAGCTGTTCCAATATTTGAGCATTCTATGAGCTGATCTAGTTCAAAGAGGCTTTACTAAAAGTATGTGGTATTAAACAGTGTCCACTGGATAAATCGGCCTAAATAGGTTTTTTTTTTCTGTTTGTTGGATAAGACACATGATATTTTGGAAGCTGATTTCCCAGCAGCATAATCTTTCCCTTATAGATTTTAACTGTATGATGCCACAGAACAGGCTTAATCCAGGTTGTGAAAATATGTGGGTCCTACAATATTAATCCCCCTTTGGAAGACATGTAAAACTCATTTCCTTAGATCTGTGTCATGCATACTTTCCTTTTGAAGTCCTTACATATCTTCCACTTCTTTCCAAAATAACAAAACTAAGCCTTATGAACAAAGCAACAAATATCCTGATAGTATTTATTTCAGCTTCCAAGATTACATGAAGAACACATTAACATAGTGCTCGTTGGTCATTTTCTCATATTCCTAGAGCAAGCTGGAATATCATGGGCATGGTACTCAGATTTCATTGTGCAAGAGAATATCCATGGCATTTGCTAAAATGTAGGTTCTAACACCTCTTAGGGTTCTCCTTTGGTGGCCCACGGTAACTATTGTGCATTTAGACATACTTTAAAAACCAAAGTATATTTTGATAATAGGATATGACTGCTTACTTTGGTTCTTTTATGCGAAAATCTTAGAATGCTATATGAAAATTTTAAAATAATTCTGTGCTAGGCAAGAATAGGAATAGTGATATATGGGAGAAAGTAGGAGGGAAAATATTTGCTTTTCATAGCTACTTGCTCTGGAGAAGATACTGGGCTACCTTGGATCATACATGAGATAGATCATACACAGGGGGCAAAGTTGATGCTCAATTATTGGGGTCAATTCTGGTACACTCTTTCATTTCTATGATCCCTCCTAAATACTTTGTCACCTGAGCATTTAAAGTATTCTCTCATTCTTAGATTATTCAAGTGATGATGGAATGCATGATGGTAATGGGAAGAGAAACTTTTCTGACACTGACCCATCTGCTTCTTGTCATAAACTCACAGAAGATTTTTTAAGGAAATTCTAACATTCTTGTTTTGCAATGTCATTTATGTTTATAATCTATTGTTTTTTAACCAAGAAGCATATATAGTGTAAATGATAGATGCCTTATTTTTAATAATTAATTAATTTTTGCATTTATGTAGAGGGTCTCAACCTTTTAGTGTCTACTCTTGATAAATTAAAAGGGCTCTTCTCTATGTGTGTAGAATTGTGAGTTTATTTGTCCTGTGAGAAGCAGGACAAAGTTGTGTGGTTCTTTAAAGAGGGACCTCTGCTGAGATGAGATGGACTAGTAGATGATGTTCAGGAAAGAGAAGGCTGAAATCCAGGAGACTCCTCATGCGTTCCTCACCAGGGTGAAGTAGAGGCTAGATATGCCGGTCAGGATGATAGAAAATATCAGAAGTTGATAATTAATGTAAGAAAGAAGTGCAAGGGTTGAAACTAGTTTTTTTTCCCAGTTGTTGAGTCTCTCACAACTCATTTCCAGTAAGAGTAAATTCCAATTAATTTGACAAGTTGCTTCTGGTCACATTTGCAATCATTCAGGACATCTTGTTCTTTCAATTACCTTTAGGCATAGGATCTTCACCCACTTAAGACTCTTATTTTATTCACAAAGGGTCTTGAGGATATTTAAAGGTAAGTCATATTGAATATCCTTGTCTAATTTTGCTATAGCTTCTGTGTTAGTTTCAACCTCCTTTGAGAGCATAGAATAGTATGCCTAACCCATTGCACTGCCTATCTGTGAGCACTGATGCCAGTGTCTGGGATAGAAGTCCCTTGGTGCCTTTAAGATGCTAAGGGAAGGCAAAAATTCTCAGAGTCCATTGCTTGTTCAACTTCAGCATGGAGAACATCATTCTTCCTACCTAGATATCCTGTCTGGATTCCAGGCCCAGGCAGTTTGACTCATTTATCTCCTGCTTCCCTAATTCTTTCAGGAAAACTCTTGTTCTAATTTCTGTTTCCATTAAATTCAGATATGAATTCATAGTGCTGAGCTGATAATCTGCAACCAACATCACAGTATTATTTTATCTTCCTATTTCTAAAATCATTTCTCTCCTCTGGCTTCTCAAACACAAACCCCTGTGCAAACCAACTGCTGGGATCAGATCTAGTGATTCATTAGGTGTTCTTGATCTGTCTATGTTTCCCTGTGTGAGAAATCAGACTTCTTTGCAACTGAAGTCTACCTCTGCACACATGCAGTGGTTGGTTGGTCTATTTAAACGTTTCAGAATCTGTGTAGTCAGCATGAACTACTTTGTATTTGCTGGCATGCATCCATGTTGCTTTCTAGCATTTTCCAATGCCTTCTCACAGGACTGGGAAGCAGCTGAATGAAATTCAGAGGTGGTGTAAGATTATTATGTTGTGGCCAGTAAATATTTGATAAAATAGTTCTACATCGGGGGTAGGGCAATGGCGCAGTGGGTTAAGCACATGTGGCGCAAAGCGCAAGGACCGGGTAGGGATCCTGGTTCAAGCCCCCCGCTCCCCACCTGCAGGGGAGTCGCTTCACAGGCGGTGAAGCAGGTCTGCAGGTGTCTGTCTTTCTCTCCCCCTCTCTGTCTTCCCCTCCTCTCTCCATTTCTCTCTGTCCTATCCAACAACGAACAACATCAACAATGGCAATAATAATAACCACAACGAGGCTACAACAAGGGCAACAAAAGGGGAAAAAAATGGCCTCCAGGAGCGGTGGATTCATTGTGCAGGCACCGAGCCCAGCAATAACCCTGGAGGAAAAAAAAAAATAGTTCTACATCTCAGGACCTGTGACATTTCCTCCACAAATTTTAGGGTTTAGTTCTGAGTTTCCATAAACAGAGAACATGTGTAACATGTTCCAACATCCTGGGTTGATCCTAAGTGACTAAGTTTGAAAGGGTAGAGTTGGATAATTAAACTCTTTGAATATGAGTAACATTTTCACCAGGAGAGATTCCACTGGTTTGTTGGCACCACCAATTCTCCACTCTCACCTCATCCTGTCCTGGGAATTCTCTGCTCCTTGAAGAAGTAAAGACCGAAAGTACTGTGACCAGAGACGGGACTTTGAAGTCAGAAAACTGTTTTGAATTTTAGCTTTACTGTGCATGAGCTGCATGGGATTGAAGAAGTTCCTTAATATGTATACAACTAGTTTCTTTATCTGTCAAATGGAAATAATCATTGGAGTGGGGGCTAATGAGATAATGTCTAACACATAGTTAGGGCTCAGTAAATTAAAACTGTTATTGGTTTCCTTTTTATGATTGTTCTTAAGACTCTTCATGTCTCAATCCTTCCCCTCCCCAGGATAAACACTACTCTCTAAGAATGAATTTTGTCTGTTGTAAATGCTAAGTGCATGCTAGGAAAGGGATAGCATGCTTACCACATTTAATGGGCATTTAATTACTTGGAGGGTCAGCAAAACAGCTTGCATTGGTAGAGCTTTGCTTTGCCATGTGTGCAATCCAGGTTTGAGCTCAGCCTCTGCCACACTGAAGCAAGTTTTGGTGTTGTGGACACTTCTATCTCTTTCTACCTCTCTCTCTCTCCCTCTCTCTATATATACTCACACACATATGTCACATATGTGTGTGTGATACAAATAAACAAATACTTGGAGTCACAAGCTTTAGTGATAGTAGTGCAGATGATATTATTCCTGAGTAAATCTTCACTTTACCAGTGGGCTCCTGAAAACTTCAAATTTAAACAAAATGATAAACAACAAAATGCCAACTTGCTATAGGCAAATTGATGTAAATAAGAATTAAGTCCCACAGGTTTATTTCTGGTTACAAGACCTCCATGTAATTTCTAAACCAACAACCAGATCACTTCTAATACTAAACAATAATTAGTATTCATTTGCTCATTCATTTTCCAACCTGCTCACACCAGATCAGGGAGGCAGATAGCAGGGGCCTATCTGCCAGCTCAGGACACAAGGCAGAAACCAGTCCTGACAGGACATCCTTTCATCACACTAGTTACTTACATTTTATTTTACATTATTTAATTTAATTTTATTTGTTGTTAGTTTTTATTGTCACCAGGCTTATCTCTGGGACATAAGAAATTTACCACTCCTGATAGCTGGTTTTTTCCTTTATTTCATAGGACAGAGGAAGATAGATAGATGAGAGATGGGGGGGAGGGAGATGTCTGGAGCACTTACTTCACTGCTTCTGAAGCCCCTCGCCCTGCAGGTAATGACCAGGGCTTTGAACCTGGGTCCTTGTGCATTTCCTACTCACACATCACTATATATTACTATATATTTCATTACAGATGATGGAACCAGTGGGATGATACTGATTAATGAGAAAAAATAAGACAATTGACTTCTTTATTTTGGGATGCGCTAGAAATGATCCCAAGGCATTGTGCATATGCAACACTGCTGAGTTATCTGCTTAATCAGATTTCTATTCTATATTTTGAGAGAGAAAGAGGAGAGTGAGACAACAAAATATCACTGTCTGAAGAGTTCCCCTGGTGCTATCTGTGCTGCCCTCAGAGATTGAAACCAGGGCCACATACACAGTAAGGCATGCACTTTACCCACTGAGATATCTCCCTGGCCCACAATTTAAATGTTAATTAAAATACCATTCTAACAGGATAGTAATGATTATATTAAATCAGCTATTTTTAAAAGTCCCTTGATTGAGATTCAAAATTGAAAGTCAGCATCCCAATGTACTTAGGACTCAAATTCAGTAACACAATCTGACTTGAACTTTGGTCAGTGGTGCAACCAGTTGATTGTACATGTTAACATAAGAACATGGGCTCAAGGACCTGAGCTCAAACTCCTGCTTCCTACCTGCAGGAAGGAAAGCAGTGCTGCAGGTGTCTCTATTATCCTGCAATGTGAATTTTAAAAGAACTTAGTAAATTCCAAGTGGATCAAGGACTTGGATGTTACCACAAACTATCAGATACATAGAGGAAAATATTGGCAGAACTCTTTTCCACATACATTTTAAAAACATCTTCAATGAAACGAATCCAATTACAAAGAAGACTAAGGCAAGTATAAACCTATGGGACTACATCAAATTAAAAAGCTTCTTCACAGCAAAAGAAACCACTACCCAAAAGAGACCCCTCACAGAATGGGAGAAGATCTTTACATGCCATACATCAGACAAGAGGTTAACAACCAACATATATAAAGAGCTTGCCAAACTCAACAACAAGACAACAAATAACCCCATCCAAAAATGGGGGAAGGACATGGACAGAATATTCACCACAGAAGAGATCCAAAAGGCTGAGAAACACATAAAAAAAAATGCTCCAAGTCTCTGATTGTCAGAGAAATTCAAATAAAGACAACAACGGAGATACCACTTCACTCCTGTGAGAATGTCATACATCAGAAAAGGTAACAGCAGCAAATGCAGGAGAGGGTGTGGGGTCAAAGGAACCCTCCTACACTGCTGGTGGGAATGTCAATTGGTCCAACCTCTGTGGAGAACAGTCTGGAGAACTCTCAGAAGGCTAGAAATGGACCTACCCTATGACCCTGCAATTCCCCTCCTGGGGATATATCTTAAGGAACCCAACACATCCATCCAAAAAGATCTGTGTACACATATGTTCTTAGCAGCACAATTTGTAATAGCCAAAACCTGGAAGCGACCCAGGTATCCAACAACAGATGAGTGGCTGAGCAAGTTGTGGTATATGTACACAATGGAATACTACTCAGCTGTAAAAAATGCTGACTTCACCTTTTTTAGCCAATCTTGGATGGACCTTGAAAAATTCATGTTAAGTGAAATAAGTCAGAAACAGAAGGATGAATATGGGATGATCTCACTCTCAGGCAGAAGTTGAAAAGCAAGATCAGAAAAAAAAAAAAAAACCACAAGTAGAACCTGAAATGGAATTGGCATATAGCACCAAAGTAAAAGACTCTGGGGGTGGGGGTGGTTGGGTGGGGAGAATACAGGTCCAAGAAGGATGACAGAGGACCTAGTGGGGGGTTGTATTGTTATATGGGAAACTGGGGAATGTTATGCATGTACAAACTATTGTATTTACTGTTGAATGTAAAACATTAATTCCCCAATAAAGAAATTTTTTAAAAAAGAACTTAGTATTCTTAGCAGTAGCAGCCCTTTCCAGAGTGAACCAGATACTTTGGTGGGTGCATTCATAGAGTTTTTCTCTTTTGAAGTCATGTAATCATTGATAAACAGCCTGGTTGGCTTTTATGCTCATTTTGGTGATAAGAAACTGGTCTTAGATAATTTAAGAGAATGGTCCCAGGGCATTTTCTGGGCAGAAGAAACAGTATTTAAGTATAAAGCTTAGTGATTTCCCACAACTATCCATGGGTGACAATCCTGGAAGTTTAGGTTTTTCTTTTTATCTGAAAATGGCTTACAACTTACTTCTCTAATTTATGACTTGCAAAATGTCAGCTAAGTTATTTATTTTTTAAAATATTTTATTTATTTATTTATTTATTTATTCCCTTTTGTTGCCCTTATTTTATTGTTGTAGTTATTGTTGTTATCGTTGTTGGATAGGACAGAGAGAAATGGAGAGAGGAGGGGAAGACAGAGGGGGGAGAGAAAGATAGACACCTGCAGACCTGCTTCACCTCTTGTGAAGGGACTCCCCTGCAGGTGGGGAGCCAGGGCTAGAACTGGGATCCTTATGCCAGTCCTTGCACTTTGCACCACCTGCGCTTAACCCACTGTGCTAGAGCCCAACTTCTGTCAGCTAAGTTATTATATGGGAACAATTATTTGAGTTATCTGTTTAATTTTATATTGTAGATTACTCTCTCTAAGGGGAAGATGGTAGGAACTCAGTAAAGTTCTTTAGTCTTGAAGGGGATTAGAATCACTTTCGTATAAAATACTCCACAAAATCCCTTAATAACATGACCCTTGAATTGCAAGAAGAAGAAAAAGAAGGGCAGGCAAAGGGAAACAGAGAAAAAGGAAAATAATAAAGTTTGGAGTGCAGCGAAAAAAGAATATGGAAAAAAGAGAGAGTCCGATTCCTCTAAGAAATTGCCAGATGCAGTCGGGTGACAGCACACCTGGTTGAGTGCACATGTTACAATGCACAAGGACCCAAGTTTGACCCCCTTGTCCCCACCTACAGGGGGAAAGCTTTGTAAGTGGTGAAGCAGGGTTGTAGGTCTCTCTCTCTCTCTCTCTCTCTCTCTCTCTCTTTCTCTCTCTCTCCATTCCCTTTTGATTTCTGGCTGTCTCTATCCAACAAATACATAATGATAATAATTTTTAAAAATCACCAGATGAATGAGGGGGAGATCTGTTCTCTGTTTTCAGGACTTGATTAGCTGTCAACTATTGAAGTTCTCACAAATGTTGATGCTGAGAGTGTTCCTAGGATGATAGTGTGACTGTTAATAGTGGAAAAAGAATAAGAATTAAAGGTCAGAGACAAGTTTCCTTCACTATCCAAAGGTTAGTATCACAATGACACCTTTAATAAGCAGAAATGTTGTAAAGACAAGAAGCAATTACCATTAACTTATATGGGAAAATTCTCAAGTGTTTACAGATTCAAAGATAACCTAGAAAATCATGCCAAGTAACACATACAAACTAAAATAACACTAATATATAGTAAAAGCAGAAATGACATTGTAAATATATAACTTGCATAAAATAGTTCTAGGAGTGGCAATTCTTTGTATCACTTTTGTTTGGGGTGTATGCTGTCTCTCTCACTACTCCCTTCAAAACAGACACTGACATTATTTTTACTTTTTGTTGTGCAAACAAGTATCTTCTTTGAATCTCCTTCAGTTGGAGAAAGCAGATACTAATATAGGCCTTTTGTGAAAACAAAGTAATGTATAATGTTAACTTTAAAAAAGTGGGTTATTCCAGTACCTCTTATAGCAGAGTGATCACTAAAATCTATTGCTCAATATTATATACAAACTAAAACAGATTAACGTGTCATGATTTGAGTACCATGGTGAAAAGGGGACCTGGCTTTTTGGCTGGAGTGGTGTGCAGACACCTATCATGGGGAGGTCTCGAAACTTTACATCAGGCTCAACCTGACGCTGTTGACTGGCTACGGAAGAAGGGCAAACACTAGAAGAAGAATGGGGAGATAAGAAATTGTACCTGTGTGTCAACAACTGTCCTGTAAACCTTTATTTCCCCAATAACATGATTTGAAAATAAATTGGGGTGGTACAAGAATGTGGAGAAAAGGGGATGCTTTTGCACTATTGGTTGAAATGTAAATTGGCTCAAAACCTGTGGAAAAATAGGCTGGCGATTTCTCAGAACACTAGAAATGCACCTACTGTATGACCTAGCAATTTGTCTCTGGGGGTTTATCCGAAGGAAACAAAACACACCTACCCAGAGATTTATGTATATATGTGTTCATCGCAGCACAATTTGTAATAGCCTAAACATGGAAGCATCCCAGATGTCCAAGAACAGATGAATGGCTAAGGAAGTTGTGGCATATACACACAATGGAATACTACTCAGCTGTTAAAAATGATGAAGCCATCTTTTTTGCCTCATCTTGAATGGAACTTGAAGATATCATGCTAAGTGAAATAAGCCAAGAAGAGAAGGATACATACCAGATGTTCTCACTTACAGGCAGAATTTAAAAAATGTCAGAAAGGGAAAACATCAAGTAAGTCTTGGGCTAGGTCGTGCGTGTCGCACTAAACCAAAAGATTCTGGGGAAGGAAGGGAGGAGAGGATGTGGAAATGACCTAAGGTCTTGGCACATGATGATAGAAAAGGACTAAAATTGGGGATGAGAATATTATGCAGACCCCCATCAAAGGCAAATGAGAAATTATACCCATATCTTAACACCTGTACTGTAAACCATAAACCACTCAACGAAATAATAACAAAAAAAAACGGGTGATTGCTGGAGGGGTATGACATCTGGTGTCATGTATATGCAGAACATGATCTGTTCGTTTCTATTTTCCTTCTTGAAATTTTATATATTTTTAGCAACATTTTTTTCATTAGAATAAAAGTTTTAGGGATATTGTTTCATGCCTATGCTCAGAAATGAATGTGATGGATTAGTTTAATCTGAGATATAGTTTTTAGACTGGGGGTGAGCAATGTGGCTATGTGTCCTTCACAACAAGGGACTCTGTTAAGTTGAGATGATCACTTTTGAAGGGTGAGAGAGCTACCTAGGGTATTTCAAAGTGGGAACCCCAAAATGACAGAGGTGAGAATGCTTTTCACTTTTCACTTCTTCTTTTTTTTTTTAAGTAAAAAAGGAAACACTGAAAAAAAAACCCATAGGATAAGAGGGGTTCAACTCCACACAATTCCCACCACCAGAGCTCTCTGTATCCCATCCCCTCCCCTGATATGTGATTAAGATGATCAAGTTCATATGCTCTAGAGTCCAAGAATCTGGGTCTGAATGATAGTTTTGTCAATTGCTAGCTGTGTGACCTTGAGCAAGTTACTTAACCACCCTATGGAGTATATTATTAAATAAGGATTCATTAAATAGGGGTCATAGAACACAGGTATAACACAAGGGTTCAGTGTGGTAAAATGTTCAGATCTAGAAAGCTTAAGTCTGCTAAAGCTAGAATAGTGGTTTGAAACCTAGAGCACTGAATTAGTTACTCTCCAGTGACTGAAGCTGCAGGATATAAGACCTAGTAGCCGCTATTATTCATATTTCCTCCCATGTGGAGAAAATCAGTCTGCAGAGGTGGGCAATGAAACTAACAGGCAGAACAAGACAGATGAAAGGGGAAAAAAAGGTGATACTTAGAACCTGAGTTGCAGTAGTTCATTCTAAGGTAGATTAACATCTCTGCCCTTTCCAATGTGTGAGCAATCGTTCAACATTAAAACACTTTTTTTTTCATTTTAGGTGGCTTAAGTTAGGTTTTTGCTTAAGTTTTTACAATCTTTCTAACTTTTGGCTTCAATTATATTCCTGTACTGGAAATATATTTTTGTATGCTCCTTGAAATCTTTGTGGAACACAGAAGGTTATAACTATATCAACCATGTGAGAGGAAGAGAAGAATACAGGTATTTTTTTTCTTTTTGCCTCCAGGGTTATTGCTGGGGCTCAGTGCCTGCACTATGAATCCACTGCTAATGAAGGCTACTTTTTCCTTTTTGTTGCCCTTGTTGTTTATCATTGTTGTTGTTGTTATTGCTGTCATTGTCATTGCTGTTGGATAGGACAGAGAGAAAGTGAGAGAGGACAAGTAGACAGAGAGGGGGGAGAGAAAGACAGACACTTGTAGACCTGCTTCACTGCTTGTGAAGTGATCTCACTGCAGGTGGGGATCCAGGGGCTTCAACTGGGATCCTTATGCCAGTCCCTGCGCTGCATACCATGTGCTCTAAACCCGCTGCACTACCGCCCGACTCATGAATACAGGTATTTTTATACCTAATACTATGTGCAAGATTAAAGAAGTAGGAAGGGTAAGCTCAGCCAGAAAAGTGAAAGAATTTTAATGGGTAAATAGCTACTTTCATAAGCAAAGATCTAGTTAGTTTTGATTTAACTTATTTTTAAAATAGGTAGGTTTACTTATTTAAATTTTATTTTATTTTGGTTTTATGTGCAACATTTAAAAATATCATTTTATTGAGGGGCTGATGGTTTACAGTACAGTTGTTGGCACATGTATGCAACTTGTTATTTCCTCATAATAGGTGTCTGCAGAACACTCTAACCCCCAAGTTAGGTCCTTTCACACCATCACGCATCAGAATTCCCAGACCTTCTCCACCCTTCCTTTTCTTTCTTTTCCCCCAGAGTCCTTTGCTTTGATGCAGTACACCACACCCAGTCTAAGTTGTACTTTGTTATCCTTCCTGTCCTTGTTTCTTAAGTTCCACCTAAAGATAAGATCATCTGGTATTTGTCTTTCTGTTTATGACTTATCTTACCTAACATGATGCCTTCAAATTCCATCCAAAATAAGACAAAGGAGCTGAATGTGTATATATATACCACAACTTGTTTTTATAGCCACTCAGAATACTGAAATTTTATATATTTTATAAGAGAAAGAAGAGAGTGAGATAGATAGAAAGAGCAGGGAGAAAGAGAAGCCAGAGGGTTGATTGTATATGTTGTGCTGGGGTCTCAGGAGTTCAAATCCTGTGCTCTATCTCTTGAGCTATCTCCTCAGTCCTAACCCACTTTTTTATTATTTAATTTTTTATATTTTTATATTACAGAATTATGTGTCCACAGGGGTTTGAATCCACACCATTCCCACCATCAGAGTTCTGAATCATTCCTCTCCCCACTGCAATCCACCACAGTTACCCTAAAGTTGTAGACATGGGCTGACCATCTTCTCTACAACTATCTGTCCACATTTATACATAGTTGCTCCTTCTTTTTCTGATTCAATCCTCTCTTTCCCTCTAAGCCACTCATAACTTTTTTAAATTGAGAGGGTTAATGCTTTACAGTGATTCACTAACAGTATGCATACAATTTCATTATATACTAGGCTCCCAAAATTTTCTCCCTTTCCTTCTACCCCCTCCCTCCCCAGAGTCCTTTGCTTTGATGCAATACACCATGTTCAGTCCATGTTTCCCTTCGTGCTCTCCCTCCCTGTCCCTACTTTATTTTTTATTTTTATTTTTGCCTTTGGGGTTTTCCCACTGCTCCTGGAAGCCATTTTTTCTATTTTTTGTTGGATAAGACTGAGAATAATTGAGAGGGGAGGGGAGTTAAGAAAAGAGAAAAATAGACACCTGCAGACCTGCTTCACTGCTTGTGAAGCAAACCCCCCCGGCAGGTGGGGAGCTTGAACTGAGATCTTTGCTTGGGTCTTTGCACTTCATACTAAATGCGCTTAGCCCAGTGAGCCACCACCAGGCCTTCTTTACTTTTTATTTTTTAAAAATATTATTTATTTTGGGAGTCAGGCGGTAGCACAGCGGGTAAGCGCACACGTGGCCGAAGAGCAAGGACCAGCATAAGGATCCCGGTTTGAGCCCCCGGCTCCCTACCTGCATGGGAGTTGCTTCACAGGAGGTGAAGCAGGTCTGCAGGTGTCTATCTTTCTCTCCCCCTCTCTGTCTTCCCTTCCTCTCTCCATTTCTCTCTGTCATATCCAACGACAGCAGTAGCAACAACAATAATAACCACAACAATGATAAAATAATAAGGGCAATGAAAGGGGTAGAAATGGTCTCCAGGAGCAGTGGATTAGTGGTGCAGGCACCGAGCCCTGCCAATAACCCTGGAGGCATATATATATTCTATTTATGAGAGATGAAGAGAGAACCAGAACATCATTCTGCATATGCATTACCAGGGATCAAATTCAGGACCTCATGTTTGAGTGTTCAGCACATTATCCATTGTGCCATCTCCCAGGCTGTCATGTTTAAAGTTTTAAATGGAAAAGGCTTCCATCCAAGAATACATTGTCTAGGTAGGTAATCAGTCAACTTCCTTATTCATTTATTTATAGTTGGGAACTTGAGTTGTTTCCAAATCTTGGCTATTGTTAAGTAGTGCTTCAGTGAACATGGTGATATATATTTTTTCCCTTTCTTTCTTTCTTTCTTTCTTTCTTTCTTTCTTTCTTTCTTCCTTTCTTTCTTTCTCCTCCTCCTTCTCTTCCTCCTTATTATTTTCCCTCAGATAACCAGTACAGGAATTATTAAATCTAGTGGCAGATCTATTATCTATTATTATTTTGAGGATCATTATACTGTCTTCCATACATATTGTGCCAGTTTACACTCTCACCAAGAATAGGTAAGGATTCCTTTTTCTCTGTATTCCCTCCACCATTTGCTGTTCTAGACTCTTTGATGTAAACTATTCTCAATGGAGTGAGGTAGTTTCTTGGTTACTGTCACGACTTGTATTTTCCTCATAATTAGTTAAGATGAATATTTTTTTTTGTAGCTGTTAGTCATCTGTATATCTCCTTTGGTGAAACATCTGTTCAGCTCTTCTCCTTGTTTTTTTTTTTTTTTTTTTGTGTGTGTGTGTGGATTATGACCCTACTTTATTAAGTCCTACATATAAGTGAGATCATTTGATATTTATCCTTCTTTTTTTGGTTTATCTCACTAAACACAATGTTCTCAAGTTTCATCCAAGAGGGTGCAAAGGAAACAACTTCATAATTTTTAATAGCTGAGTAGTGTTCCACCTTATATATACACCAAGATTTATTTTAGCCATTCATCTGATGTTGGACATCTAGGTTGCTTCCAGATTCTGGCAATTACAAATTGTGCTGCTATGAACATATATGTATACATAGATCTCTTCTAATGGACATTTATGTTTCCTTTGGGTAAATCCCCAGGAGAGGAATTGCTGGGTTTTGGGGTAGGTCCAGTTCTAGTGTCCTTACAATTCTCCAGATTGCATTCCATAGTGGTTGAACCATTTGTACTCCCACCAGTACTACAGAAATGTCCCCTTTTCTCCATATCTTCTCCACCATTGGTTAATTATATCCTTTCTGATGAATGACATTCTCATAGGTGTAAAGTTACCTCATTGTTACTGTTTCAGCAAAATCAATCAAATACCTAGGAATAAAGTTGACCAAAGAAGTGAAAGATTTGTATACTGAAAACTATGAGTCGCTACTCAAGGAGATAGAAACTGATACCAAGAAATGGAAAGATATCCCATGCTCATGGATTGGAAGAATAAATATCATCAAAATGAATATTCTCCCCAGAGCCATATACAAATTTAATGCAATACCCATCAAAGTTCCACCAAGCTTCTTTAAGAGAATAGAACAAACACTACAATCATTTATCTGGATCCTGAAAACACCTAGAATTGCCAAAACCATCTTAAGGAAAAGAAACAGAAATGGAGGCATCACACTCCCAGACCTTAAACTATATTATAAAGCCATCATCATCAAAACAGCATGGTACTGGAACAAAAATAGGCACACAGACCAGTGGAACAGAATTGAAAGCCCAGAAGTAAATCCCAACACCTATGGGCGTCTAATCTTTGATAAGGGGACCCAAAGGATTAAATGGAAAAAGGAGGCTCTCTTCAATAAATGGTGCTGGGAAAACTGGGTTGAAACATGCAGAAGAATGAAATTGAACCACTTTATCTCACCAGAAACAAAAATCAACTCCAAATGGATCAAAGACCTAGATGTCAGACCAGAAACAATCAAATACTTAGAGGAAAACATTGGTAAAACACTTTCCCACATACACCTCAAGGACATCTTTGATGAATCAAACCCAATTGCAAGGAAGACTAAAGCAGAAACAAACCAATGGGACTACATCAAATTGAAAAGCTTCTGCACATCCAAAGAAGCTATTAAACAAACAGAGAGACCCCTCACAGAATGGGAGAAGATCTTCACATGCCAGACATCAGACAAGAAACTAATCACCAAAATATATAAAGAGCTCAGCAAACTTAGCACCAAAAAAGCAAATGACCCCATCCAAAAATGGGCAGAGGAAATGAACAAAACATTCACCACAGAGGAGATCCAAAAGGCTAACAAACATATGAAAAACTGCTCTAGGTCACTGATTGTCAGAGAAATGCAAATTAAGACAACACTAAGATACCACCTCACTCCTGTAAGAATGGCATACATCAAAAAGGACAGCAGCAACAAATGCTGGAGAGGATGTGGGGACAGAGGAACCCTTTTACATTGCTGGTGGGAATGTAAACTGGTACAACCTCTGTGGAGAGCAGTCTGGAAAACTCTCAGAAGGCTAGACATGGACCTTCCATATGACCCAGCAATTCCTCTCCTGGGGTTATACCCCAAGGACTCCATAACACCCAACCAAAAAGAGGTGTGTACTCCTATGTTCATAGCAGCACAATTCATAATAGCTAAAACCTGGAAGCAACCCAGGTGCCCAACACCAGATGAGTGGCTGAGAAAGCTGTGGTATATATACACAATGGAATACCATGCAGCTATCAAGAACAATGAACCCACCTTCTCTGACCCATCTTGGACAGAGCTAGAAGGAATTATGTTAAGTGAACTAAGTCAGAAAGATAAAGATGAGTATGGGATGATCCCACTCATCAACAGAAGCTGACTTAGAAGATCTGAAAGGGAAACTAAAAGCAGGACCTGATCAAATTGTAAGTAGGGCACCAAAGTAAAAACCCAATGGTGAGGGGTAGACATGTAGCTTCCTGGGCCAGTGGGGGGTGGGAGTGGGCCGGAGGGATGGGTCACAGTCCTTTGGTGGTGGGAATGGTGTTTATGTACACTCCTAGCAAAATGTAGACATATAAATCAGTAGCTAATTAATATGAGAGGGGGAAATCAATTGTATGTCTCAAAGTTTCTCAAAAGACAAACTGAATCTTTTTAATATATAGGCTATGTATTTGATATGCGGACTCTCTCAAAAGCCTAGACCAAGTAGATTAGAAGCATCCAATAGCACAGCTATATACAAGATACTGGGTACTGTACAGCAAACCATAACAAAGGGACTTTTCAAAGTTAACCCAATTAACAAATAATGTGATGATAATATTAACTATCGATGGTCTTTTTGAACCCTAAGACAGCAGGAACCTCACATCTTCACTATAGAGCCCCTACTTCCCCCAGTCCTGGAACCCTTGGATAGGGCCCACTTTCCCGTATGCATCTCCCAATCCAAATCAAATAATATTGCATCCACCGATCACAACCTAACCAAAGCAACGATTGCCACCTCAACACGCTTCACCTCAGACTGTATCCAGAGACTTCACGTGTGGAATGACAACCCTTCAGCTTCATTACTCGGGTGAGACCTTTCCTTTTATAGTACACTCTAATTTCATCTCAGGTGGTTCACTTTCTAACAAAGTCCCATAACCTAGATATACACCAGTTTCTGTGAGAGAGAGCTTATGTTCACACGTATCCATAAACTACTGCAAAATATATACCTGAAAGCAGAAGTACACTAGAGTTTGCAGTGAGTACCTCCCTAACACTTCCTCTCCACTATTCCAAGCTTGGGATCCATGATTGCTCAACAAATTGTTTGGCTTCATATGTTAACTCTCTTTTCAATCACCAGGTTGAGATGCCACCAGGATGCTGGCTAGGCTTCCCTGGATTGAAGATCCCACCAATGTGTCCTGGAGCTCAGCTTCCCCAGAGACACACCTTACTAGGGAAAGAGAGAGGCAGACTGGGGGTATGGACCGACCAGTCAACGCCCATGTTCAGCGGGGAAGCAATTACAGAAGCCAGACCTTCTACCTTCTGCAACCCTCAACGACCCTGGGTCCATGCTCTCAGAGGGCTAGAGAATGGGAAAGCTACCATGGGAGGGGGTGGGTTATGGGGATTGGGTGGTGGGAATTGTGTGGAGTGGTACCCCTCCTACCTTATGTTTTTGTTCACTAATCCTTTCTTAAATAAAAAAATTTTTTTAAAAAGTTACCTCATTGTTATTTATTTATTATTTATTTATTTATTTTGCCTCCAGGGTTATTACTAGGGCTTGGTGCCAGCACTACAAGTCCACTGCCTCTGGAGGTCATTTTTTCCATTTTTATTGGATAGAACAGAGAAAAATTGAGAAGAGAGGGGGAGATAGAGAGGAAGAGAGAAATATAGACACTTGCAGACCTACTTCACTGCTTGTGAGGTGACTCTCCTGCAGGTGGGGAGCAGAGGGCTCCAACCGGGATCTTTGTGTGGGTCCTTGTGCTTCACACTATGTATGCTTAACCCGGTGTGCTACTGCTTGCCGTCTCCTCATTATCATCTTTATTTACGTTTCTCTGATGATCAGTAAGTTTGACCACCTTCTCATTATATCTGTTGGTCCTCTGGAAGTCCATGCATTGGCCCTATTTTTCCAATGGGTTTGCTTTTTTGTTTGTTTTGTCTACTGAGCTCTTTATGTATTTTGGTTATTAATCCTTAAGACAAAACCTTTTAAGTTACTTCTGAAGAACTACTGTTAATATATATGTCTTCATGTGTAAACAGTATTCTTTTTTTCCTGCCAGGGCATTGCTGGAGCTTCACATGGTAGTGTGTAATTTACAGGGACACAGTAAGTATCTCACTTGGATAGTACCACTGCATTGTCATGTACACAACTCAGGCTCAAGCCTAGGCCCCACTACTCTAAAAAATACTTCAATATGGCATCTTTTCCTCTGCCTCTCAGTCTCTGTCTAATAAAAAAAAAGTCAGAATGGAATGATAAAGACCCAGTGATGACAAAAAAAAAAAAGTCATTTATATATCTATGAAAAAAGATTTTAATGAGGCTGGAAAGATAGTTCATCTTGAAGGGTGTCTGCTTTGTCATACACACAATCAAATTTTGAGTCTTGTCCACACTGTGATGGGGAGAACTTAGATGTTCTGTTGTCTTTCACGTTTTCCATTTATTTATTTATTTATTTATTTATCTCTATCTATTTATCTGAAAAAAAAGAAAAGCTAAGCATGAAACAATAAAGCCCTGGAAACAAAGGGAGAAAAAGAAGGAAAGAAAGAAAGGAGAGGAAGAAAAGGAAAGGGGAAGAGGAGAGAGAAAAGGAACAGAGAGAGAGAGAGAGAGAGAGAGAGAAAGGAAGAACAAAGAAGAAGAGGAGGAGGAGGAGAAGGAGGAGAAGGAGGAGGAGGAAGAAAGTAGCCATTGGTGTGGATATAAATGATCATGTCCTTTTCCTGCTGCACTGAAGGCTATTATATCCCTGTATATATCAGTAATTAAATAGATAAAAGGATGAATCTGAACCCAGCTAATAAGAATATTAAGAGATATTCATAAAGAATATACAGTAGAAGAGAGATCAAACTGAAGGAAAATGCATTTTAATTTTTTATTTCAGGTCTTGAATAATACACCTTAATATGGCAATAGTTTATAGCAACCACTGCAGTCTTTTTACCTGCAGAAAATGCTGTGATTATTCTTCTCTTTCTCATGTTTATGCCACAGCTATATGTGAATCCAATTCCATACCCATTTTTACTTTTACTACTGTATTTATTTTTGCCATCAGAGTTATTGCTGGGGCTCAGTGACAGCAAAATAAATCCACTGCTCATGGTGGTCATTTGTTTCCCATTTTCCTCTTTCCCTTTCTGTTTATTTGATAGGACAGAAAGAAATTAATAGGGCAAGGAGAGACAGATAGAGAGGGAGAAAGAGAGGTCTCTTTTTGGCCCAGACAGCAACTATGTAAGTTGCTCTCTGGCTCTTTTTCTGGGATTACTATGTGAGCAGCATGTAAGTCAGCTCTCAGTCTCCTTCCTTCCTTCCTTCCTTCCTTCCTTCCTTCCTTCCTTCCTTCCTTCTTTCTCTTCTCTCTCTCTCTCTTTCCCTAACATGTTTTGTTTTCAATAAAAGTTTAATTTACCTGAAAAAAGAGAGAGAGAGGGAGAAAGCACTGCTTCACTGCTTATGAAGTCCCTCCTCCCTCCCCCGCAGATGGAGACCAAGGAATTGAATTCAAGTCCTTGCACATTAGGTTATGTATGTGCTTAACCGGGTGCATCTATTTGAGGTCCTCCTTCTCTAAAAACACATTTTATTTACAAAGCTAGGGCTTTATATATCTGTAAATATGTTACATGAAAATAATGTGAGAACAAAGTGTTTCATAACTGTGAAAAGTATTTAATTATATACTAAAATGCAACTTAAAAAATTGACACTTAGAGGGGAGCTGGGTGGTAGCACAGCAGGTTAAGCACACAGGCGCAAAGCTCAAGGACCAGTGTAAGGATCTCAGTTCAAGCCCCCAGCTCCCCCTCTGCAGGGGGTCGCTTCGAAAGCAGTGAAGCAGGTCTACAGGTGTCTATCTTTCTCTCCTCCTGTCTGTCTCCCCCTCCTCTCTCCATTCTCTCTTTCCTATCCAACAACAGCAACAACTATGACAACAATAACAACAATAACTACAGCAACAAGGGCAACAAACAGGAAAAATTGTCTCTAGGAGCAGTGGATTCGTAGTGCAGGCACGGAGCCCCAGCACTGGAGGCAAAAAAAAAAAAAAAAAAAAGACACTTTGGGCCAGTCAGTAATGCATCAATAAAGTTCACATTACTAAAAAGAGTGTAAATACCAGCTGGAGCCCTAATCGGGGAGTCCTGAGATTCCCAAATAGACTTGATGAGTCTACAACTCAAATAAATCCCTCTCTCCATTGTTACTGGTCATTTCTATTAGGAACAACAAAACATACCCCTTTGTGGGCCCCCTTAGGACCTTGCCCTCAACCTGCATCAATAATGGTAGAGAATGTTCCATCTTCTGAAGGGAGGATGGACAACATACTCTATGCTACACCTGAGGAAGATGGGTCGATACTGGGCCAACATGGAATGTTCCTACTCATGACCACAGAATGTGAGCTCAAATCTAGAGGGATGTAGAGGTCACACAGGCTCCTAAGCTAATTATGGGCCCCAGATCACATCAAATTGATGGGGTTTAAAGTAATATTTATATCCCTTTCCCATATTAGGGAGCTACTCTCTTCCCTGATCCAGCTTTCTGGTCCTTTTCCCAGCCATGACATCATCTCTCCAGACAATAATTAGGACCCACCTGCATATCAGATTTCAGGCTAAGGCAAAGCAACAACAACAACAAACAAACAAAAAACACACAAAAACCAGTAGTATAACTACAGGCCCTTTGAAATATAACTAAAATATGCTTACTAGCTATCTACAAAATGGAGGACCCCCAACACTTCATCTGCACTATTCCGGCCTTTAGGCCCATGATTGTTCAACAATTTGTTTGGCTTTATATATTAACTCTCTTTTTCAGCCA
Source organism: Erinaceus europaeus (assembly GCF_950295315.1). Taxonomy (NCBI): domain Eukaryota; kingdom Metazoa; phylum Chordata; class Mammalia; order Eulipotyphla; family Erinaceidae; genus Erinaceus; species Erinaceus europaeus. Next base: position 53,843,094 of record NC_080169.1, on the reverse strand, counting down.
CCAGGTTCCAGATGCTAGCAGGATGTCGACCAGACTTCCCTGGACAGACAACCCCACCAATGTGCCTTGGAGCTCCTCTTCCCAAGAGCCCTTCCCACTAGGGAAAGAGAGAGACAGGCTGGGAGTATGGATCAACCTGTCAACACTCATTTTCAGTGGGGAAGCAATTACAGAAGCCAGACCTTCAACGTTTTGCATCCCACAATGATCTTGGGCCCATACTCCCAGAGGATTAAAGAACAGGAAAGCTATCAGGGGAGGAGATGGTATATGGAGGTCTGGAGGTGGTAATTGTGCAAAGCTGTATCACTCTTATCCTATGGTTTTGTCAATGTTTCCTTTTTATAAATAAAAAATTAAAAAATAGACAAATAAAAAAAGAAAAAAGAGTGTAAATATTTTGTGCATATATACTGGCATGAAAGGTTCTCCATAATAAATATTTCTGCTTGAAAAGAAAGATACAGAATATTGCTATAATATTGCTAAAGAATGGGAAAGAAAGCATAATGGTTATGCAATGAGACTTTCATGCCTGAGGCTCCAAGGTCTCTGGCTTGTTCCCTCATATTACTGCCAGCCAGAGCTGAGCAGTGTCTGGTTAAAAAAAAGTAAAAACCAAGATAATTTGATTAAGGGGCCTGGTGGTGGCATAACAGGTTGAGTGCACACATCACAATGCAGAAGGACCTAAGGTCAAGCCTCCATCCCCATTTGTAGCTAGGAAGTTTCATAAGTGATGAAACAGTGACATAGGTTCTCTCCCTTTTTATTTCCTCCCTTCCCTTTCAATTTCTCTCTGTCTTTATGCAAAACAAACAACAAAATATTGTAAGTAATATCCCACTGAAAAGAATAAATCATCTCTCTATAGATGTTAAATGTTTCATTTACACACACACAGGTAACACATACATATCTGTGGATATGAAAAGATAGGAAGGATATTCATAAATTTGTAAGTGATCATTACTGGGGAGTAGGAATAATGCTTATTTATAAATACTAACATTCATTTATTTATTGCCACCAGTTTTATCACCAGAGTTTGGTGCCTATAAGATGATTCCACAGTTTCCATTGACCATTTTTCCCTTTTTCTTTTTCCTTTTCTGATAGAGACAGAGAGAAACAGAGAGAGGAGAGAGTAAGGAAGAGAGAAGGAGAAACATATGCTGCACTGTTCCATGGTTGGTGAAGCTTTCTTCCTCCAGATGGGAACCTGGGACTTGAATTCATATCCTGCGTCTTAAAATATGTCATACCCTGTGCACCACCATCCAATCCCTCTAACATTTTAAAATTGAGTTTTTTCTAAAATAAGAAAGCAATAGATTTGTAGTTTTAGTTTGTTTTTTTTCTTTACATTAAACCATACCTGTTATCAAGACTGAGTTTTGTAAGTGGATGCTTGTTTTATGTGCATTCTCCAAAAATGAACTGTGTATAAACTGTGTTTACAGTACCCCCATTTTAACCCCTCATTCATCTATGTTACCTGGACTCTGGAATCTGCTGTTCTCATTCTCTATGACAAGTTCAGAAAAGGCAGTGGTAAAACAATTTTTTTCAGTCATTATCCAAGCACTTACCACCGTAGAAGATGTTATCCTTTTATAGATCAATGATTACATCTGCAGGCAGGAACATCTCTAGCTGACTTGCAATTGGAGCAAACTAATAAAAACTAGCTCAGTTTGTGAATCCTGATGCAGTTAGTGCAAGCCAACAATTCCTGGGAGGATGAACAGCTCACTGTAAGACGATCGTACATAGTTCCCTAGCTGCTGCAGCCCAATGCCAGAGAAGGCCAGAGAAGTGCTTTCCCCTAAGGCCAGTGGGGCAGAGACTTGGGAACATAAAACACATTCCGGTGGTTGACATCTGGGCATGCAACTGCCTAGCACAGTCAGTGTGTAATGCTGGAGCCACTGAGCCTCGGGGAGAGCTTGTCCAGTGCCAAGGTTTATAGTAAGTAGCCTATGGGGCATTTTGCCTCTGGAGGTTCAGTTTAGTTACTACTGTGAGAATAACAGTTTAATCTAGAAAGTGTGCTGTGGGAGGCTGGAGACACCTAGTGGAAGAACCCTCTGGCATTGTGAGTCTGGGGGTGGTGGCAGAGTACTCCATGTACCTTTGTATAACTGACTCATACCAAAGGGAAACCCTAGAATTACCACAAAGCTATCCTCGTTCTGGCTTGGCATCATCAGTCAGCAATTTCTGGAAAATGTTTTCATCTAACACTTAGGAATGCTTTTTGGTGTCCTGTTGTGTATGTATTTACTCATAACCTAGTTTTCATTTTGCAAACAGAGTGTGTGTGTGTGTGTGTGTGTGTGTGTGTGTGTGTGTGGTGTGTAATGCCTACTAGAACTTCAAGGAACTAGTTTTCACTTGTAAGAGTTTCAGAAGTGAAGAATTGCTGAAATTACCTGGTAGCAGCTTCTGAGGAACATTTACTGTGGGTTTACTTTTAAATTTCAGTTCATCTGAAAGCCAGTATGGTTAAATTAACCAAAATCGAAATTAAAAAAATTCCTAGACTCTTCCAGGCCTACTTCACATCATCAAACTAGGCCCTGCTGGAGGCCCCATTAAAATGGCAGCTCCCACTGAGAGAGAGACAAAAGCTCCCTCTCTGAATGGGGATGCTGAAACAGTGATGGACTCTCAGAACTGCTTTTTTTTAATCCACTAAAAAAAGTTACCTCTGCATTGACTGTGAGAGAGTATTTATTTAGCTCTCCACACTGTGGGAAACAGAGGCCTTCTCCCTTATAAGGACACCCAGACCTTCTTGGGAGAGGAGAGAAATATGAATCCATAACATGGCTGAACAAATTCCTCCTCGCAACTGAATTCATGGAATGTTTCAGACTTGAACAGCTTAATTTTGGTGTGGTCTGGGACAAATTAATATGACTCAAATCCCACCTCACACAGGAAGGTTTCTCTTGATGAAGTGGGTGGGTTGAGTGTACTCACTTCCCTTAAAATTCTAGCATTCATCTCCCAGCAAGAAAAAAAATGTTTTTAAAGGAATAGAGAAATTAAAAAAAACTAAAAATAATATAAAAGGTACAACTAACTCTGTGATCTGTTCAGCAAAGTGATTAAGTGATATTTTAGGTTAAATGAATGATCTGTGAGTTTTTATACAATCAAATAATAATTGTGAGAAGGTAGTCTAATACCTTTGTGTTTAAGAACTATATATAGTAAATACAGCTATTGCAATTTCTGTGTTTCTCATGAAGTGCCTAGAACACTTATTCCAATCACACAGGCTTAGTGATTAACAAGGCATTCTCTTCCAAATGATGGACTTTTTTTCCCCCCACTTTTAACACATAATCAGCCACTTCTGTTAGAGAGCTCATTCTTTGTGGTGATGAATAGTTGTTTACACTTTTTATTTTTTTGTTTTTGCCCCCAGGCTTATCACTGGGGCTTAATGCCTGTATTGCTCTGCCATTCCTGGTGACCATTTCTCTATTTATCTCTGATGAAAAAGAGGAAAGGAGAGACACCTGCACCACTGTTCCCCTGCTCCTGCAGCTACTACCCCCATCCCCGGAAGATGGGGACCAGGGACATGAACTCAGGTCTTTGCACATACCTTCTACTGGGTGAACTTCTACTGGGTGAACCACCATCTAACTTCTATTTCCACTTTAAAATGGACTTTGCTAAGTTAGAGTTTTTTTCACCCAAACAACTAATAAATCAGACTTATCTGCAGAAATGAAGTGGGTTGTTAGGTACTTAGAGGTAGAAAGCCAGGGGAGAAGCCTATATATTTATTTATTGCTTTTTAAAAATATACTTATTTACTTATTTATTCCCTTTTGTTGCCCTTATTGTTTTATTGTTGTAGTTATTATTGTTGTTGTTATTGATATCGTCGTTGTTGGATAGGACAGAGAGAAATGGAGAGAAGAGGGGAAGACAGAGAGGGGAAGAGAAAGACAGACACCTGCAGACCTGCTTCACCATCCGTGAAGTGACTCCCCTGCAGGTGGGGAGCCCGGGGCTCAAACTGGGATCCTTATGCCCCCGCCACGTGCACTTCAACCCGCTGCACTACAGCTGGACCCTGGAGAAGCCATTTTTAAGATCCTCTTAGACTGATGTTGCCAGATGAGAAGATAAGACATAAGACCCTGAGAGGTGGATAGAACCAAGACTCTTTCTGGCAGTGTGTTACAGTGGGGAGGGGAGTATACACAATCTAGGACAATGTCCCCTCCCAAACTATACTCAAAGCATATTTGTCTCTCCATATGCGCCTACAGTAACATTTCTTTTAAAAAAAAATTTATCAGAATAGTATCTTGGTCAAGAACTGATAAAAAAAGACTTGTGATTTAATATCACTTGATATACCATTTTCTAGGTGCCTCTAAAAATGTTTAATAGTAAAAAAATACACATTTATGCATTATTTTTTCATTACAAGGATTATAGACTTTTGGGAGCTGAAGGAACATCTTTGAGAATGAGTTCTTTCAATAGTCCTTCCCCCACCTCCTCAGTAATGAACTCCTGATAATAAGTAAATAAGTAAATAAATAAATAAAGGTTCACTTGGAATTCCAGTATGTAAAATATCATAGACTATGTTATTGAATTTAGGGAACATTTTGTGTTGGAGGGGCCTCATTTAAAAAAATCACCCCATGTCAACATGAGTTTTAAACTTCCTGAGTAAAAAGTTGTACATACTGTCTGATAATAGAAAGGAACAATAACTAACATAGGAATCCTAAAATATCAGAGAAATGAACAACAATACTGTGAGAATGCATATGTGATAATGTAGTTGGAAAATGATGGTTTGCAGCAAGTGGCCAAAGGTTATATGAATACTTTGTGACAAACTCAGGACACAAATTCCTTTCTTTCTTTCCTTTTTTCCTTCCTTCCTTCTTTTCTTTCTTTCTTCCTTTCTTTCTTTTTTTTTTTTTCTTTCTTTCTTTCTTTCTTTCTTTCTTTCTTTCTTTCTTTCTTTCTTTCTTTCTTTCTTTCTTTCTTTCTTTCTTTCCATTCTTCCAAACCACTTGTGATGCTGTCTCTGGAGTTTGGAATGCCTTTGAAATCAGGCTGTATGACACTCTAATCAATTTTAATGATCTAAAGCTTTTAGAACTTGGTGAAAAACTGTATAGCCAAGAGCAACTTTCTATAGTGCTTTTTTGCTGCCACAAAACTGATCATAATTCTCAGGGATATTTTTATGTTGATACTAATGATTTCATATTTATTCAGCCGGATATGCATGGTTTAAACATTGCCATTGGCATTCTTGTGTTGGACATAGGACATGACATCTCTGACCAGTAAATCCCTTGAATGAGTGCATTTTCCCCCTCTGTGCATGTCTCCTTCTCGGCCATTGTCTGTCTTTCTTTTTATGCCTGTCAGGCGGTGGCCATGACTGTGCACTTATAAAGGTCAGTGACCCAGCAGAGAGGGCAGGCCCTGCAGAAGGAGTGTTGATGAAGGATTTCAATACACACTGAATTTGTTAGCTCTCTGGCTTGCTCTCAGGGGCAGGCTACAATTGATTCCTGTGTGGCGTGGCACCCACCCGGAACTTTTATGGTATGGGCCATTCCCACCAGGAATCTCTAAAGCACCTTACACATGTCCCAGATGACTAAATTCCTTCACCTAGCTTTCTTTCCCTTAATTTGTTCAATATATACAGTAAAACTAGTTAAAACAGAAATTTCCCTTATTTGCATAAAGGGCTAGTTATGGGGATGCTTTCAAAGGATTATTTGTAAAACTGGGAGACCATGTGGACAGTAAACTCACATCTTTTGAGATGAGAGACTTTTAGAAGGCTAAACTCCTAAATTTCTCACCATTGGCACATAGTAAATGAAATGAAAGCTGACAGCATTTTAATTCAGATTGTTCTAAAGAAGGTGAGCACTTGTCTCTTCAGAATCTATTTTAGTAAAGTAGTGGTGAATAAAAATTGCAAAACTAGTGATTTAAAGATGAAAGGCTAAGCCCAGTATTTCAAGCTGCTGCAATATTAGCTACAACTGAAGGGGAAAACATTTATTTTATTTTTATTTTGTTTCTTTATTTTATCAGAGCACTGCTAAGCTTTGACTTAAGGTGGTGGTGCTGGGAATTGAACCTTGGATCTTCGGTGCCTCAACAGGTCTTTTTTTGCATAACCAGTAAAATACCTCCCCACCCAAGACAACACTTATTTCAATAAATTGTTTAAATGGATTCTGGTTCTGGTCATGGCTGGTAGCTTGTACTTCAGTATCCTCATAGGAAACAGTGATAAACTCCGGAGAAAATATTAGAAGGCAGTTATTTTAATGTATTCAAACAGCAACTTTACTAGGCAGAAACTAGAGGGGTTTAATTCTTTCATTAAGGAAACACAATGACTACAGTCGATATGATTATGAATTCTCTAAGGGTATTCTAGAGTCCAGTTGGTACAGGACAGCTAGAACACAAATAGAAATTCAGCTGTAGTGACCCAAGAATTTGGAATATGAAGTCTGGGGTTAACACAGTGACTGGGAAATGAGGGGTAAAATCCTAGAATGAGAGTATCCACAGATGGAGAAGGCCCCAGCATTGCTTATACTTTTCTTTTAAATCCTTAACTAAGGGCAGAGATGGGGGATGGGGAGTGGGGCAAATAACAAAATGATTATGCAAAGGACTTTCATGCCTGAGCCTCTGAAGTCATGGGTTCAATTCCCTGCATCACCATAAGCCAGGGGTGAACAGTACTCTGGAAACAAATAAACAGCTACAAAGTTCAAGTGATCAGCCGGTAATTTAACTGCCAGCTAGAACAAAAGTCAGTGCTGTTAAAAGGAAATGACAGAAATCAGGGTTTACAATATATCCTCTACAATGTCCAATTGATAACAGAAATTACTAGACAATAAACAATACACAATAAAAATATAAAAATGACTAAATAATAAATCAAACAAGGTAAACCAGATGTTACAAAGACTTCAATGGTATATAATATATTTGTCTAACATACAGAAGGACATGAAAAAGAGCAGACATAAGAAAAGGAAAAAGAAAAAGAAAGCAAGGAGAAATTGAATAGAAGTGAATAATTTTGAAAAGGTTAATAAAATTTATAATCACCTGGACAGGTTAGTTAAGTAAAAAAAGAAAAGACAAGACAATATCTGGAATGAAACAGAGAATATTATTATAGATAAAGGAAAGCAACGGAGCTTTATACATTTATGCCAGTGAATAGTGTTGGAACAGCTGATTAAATATATATATATATATATATATATATATGAGCTTTAGTCCCTACTTCACTTTATATACAGAAATTAATTGAGACTAATTTTAGATCTGAATCAAAAAACCAAAACCCAGAAAATTTCTTTAAGAAAAATATAGAAGAATATTTTTGAGACTATGCATCAGCAAGAATTCCTCCTTTCAGAGAGGAGAGAATACACTAAATACAAAAGAATAAAGTAAAAATTGGACTTTGTGAATCTAAAAAAATGTTACCTAAGGACACACTAATGAAATAAAATAAAATGCTAAGCCACAGGTTCTGAAAAATATAATACAAATAGCAAAAAAGACTTAGAGAATACACAAAAAGGAGATGGGTAGTGGCACACCTGTTTGAGTAAACATTGTAATATACAAGGGACCAGGTTCAAGCCCCCAGTCTCAAGTGTTATGAACAGTTAAACAATGCTGCAGGTGTCTCTGTCTCTCTCCTTCTCTTTCTCCCCACTTCCTCTCAATTTCTCTCTTTTCTATGAGACAGACAGAGAGAGAGAGAATACATAAAGAGTACACCTACAAATCAACAATAAAATCAGACAGAAGGGCCAAGGTGGTGATGAAGGATTTCAGTGGTCACAAGTACCTGTTACCATGCACAAGGAACCAAGTTCAATCCCTTGGTCCCCACCTCCAGGAGGAAAGTTTCATGAATTGTGAAGCAATCAGGTATCTCTCTCTGTGTCTTTCTCCAACTCTCTCTCTCTCCAACTTTCTCTTTCTTTGCCTCTGCCTCTCGCTTTTTTTTTTTTTAGCATTTTAAAATTCTTTTTATTTATTTATTTTTTAAATGTAATTAAGAAAGGATAAATTAACAAAACCATAGGGTAGGAGTGGTAGAACTCCACACAATTCCCACCACCCAATCTCCATATCTCACCCCCTACCCTGATAGCTTTCCCATTCTCTGTCCTTCTGGGAGCATGGACCCAGGGTCATTGTGGGTTGCAGAGGGTGGAAGGTCTGGCTTCTGTAATTGTTTTCCCGCTGAACATGGGCATTGACTGGTCAGTCCATACTCCCAGTCTGCCTCTCTCTTTCCCTAGTAGGGTGGGTCTCTGGGGAAGCAGAGCTCCAGGACATATTGGTGGGGTCTTCAGTCCAGGGAAGCCTGGCCGGCATCCTGATGGCATCTGGAACCTGGTGACCGAAAAGAGAGTTAACATACAAAGCCAAACAAATTGTTGAGCAATCATGGACCCAAAGGTTGGAATAGTGGACAGGAAGTGTTAGGGGGGTACTCACTGCAAACTCTAGTGTACTTCTGCTTTCAGGTATATATTTTGTTTATGGATACTTGTGAACATATGTTCTCTCTCACAGAACCTGGTGTATATCTAGGTTTTGGGACTTTGTTAGAAAGTGAACCACCTGGGATGGAATTAGACAATACTATGAATGGAAAGGTCTCACCCGAGTAATGAAGCTGAAGGGTTGTCATTCCACACCTGAAGTCTCTTGACACAGTCTGAGGTGAAGCATGTTGAGGTGGCAATCGTTGTGTTGATTAGGTTGCAATCGGCAGATGCAATATTATTTGATATGGCTTGGGAGAGGCATATGGGAAAGTGGGCCCTATCCAAAGGTTCCAGGACTGGGGGAGGGGGGCAGAGGCTCTATAGTGGAGATGTGAGGTTCCTGCTGTCTTACGGTTCAAAAAGACAATGGATAGTTAATGTTATCATCACATTATTTGGTAATTGGGTTAACTCTAAAAAGCCCTTTTGTTAGGGTTTGCTATATAGTACCCAGTATCTTGTATGTAGCTGTGCCATTGGTTGCTTCTGATCTACTTGGTCTAGGCTTTTGAGGGAGTCCGCATATCAATTACACAGCCTATATGTTAAGAAGACTCAGTCTGTGTTTTAAAAACTTTGAGACATACAATTAATTTCCCCCCTCTCATATTAATTAACTAGTGATTTATATGACTACACTTTACTAGAAGTGTACATAAACACCATTCCCACCACCAAAAGACTGTGACCCATCCCTCCCACCCACTCCCACCCCCCAATGGCCCAGGAAGCTGCATGTCTACCCCTCACCACAGGGTTTTTACTTTGATGCCCTACTTACAATTTGGTCAGGTCCTGCTTTTACTTTCCCTTTCAGATGTTCTTTCTCAACTTCTGTTGATGAGTGGGATCATCCCATACTCATCTTTATCTTTCTGACTTAGTTCACTTAACATAATTCCTTCTAGTTCTGTCCAAGATGGGTCAGAGAAGGTGGGTTCATTGTTCTTGATAGCTGCATGGTATTCCATTGTGTATATATACCACAGCTTTCTCAGCCACTCATCTGTTGTTGGGCACCTGGGTTGCTTCCAGGTTTTAGCTATTATGAATTGTGCTGCTATGAACATAGGAGTACACACCTCTTTTTGGTTGGGTGTTATGGAGTCTTTGGGGTATAACCCCAGGAGAGGAATTACTGGATCATATGGAAGGTCCATGTCTAGCCTTCTGAGAGTTTTCCAGACTGCTCTCCACAGAGGCTGTACCAATTTACATTCCAACCAGCAATACAAAAGGGTTCCTATGTCCTCACAGCCTCTCCAGCATTTGTTCCTGCTGTCCTTTTTGATGTATGCCATTCTTACAGGAGTGAGGTGGTATCTTAGTGTTGTCTTAATTTGCATTTCTCTGACAATCAGTGACCTAGAGCAGTTTTTCATATGTTTGTTAGCCTTTTGGATCTCTTCTGAGGTGAATGTTTTGTTCATATCCTCTACCCATTTTTGGATGGGGTCATTTGCTTTTTTGGTGCTAAGTTTGCTGAGCTCTTTATATATTTTGATGATTAGTTTCTTGTCTAATGTATGGCATGTGAAGATCTTCTCCCATTCTGTGAGGGGTCTCTCTGTTTGTTTAATAGTTTCTTTGGAAGTGCAGAAGCTTTTCAACTTGATGTATTCCCATTGGTTTGTTTCTGCTTTAGTCTTCCTTGCAATTGGGTTTGATTCATCAAAGATGTTCTTGGGGTGTAGATGGGAAAGTGTTTTACCAATGTTTTCCTCTAAGTATTTGATTGTTTCTGGTCTGACATCCAGGTCTTTGATCCATTTGGAGTTAATTTTTGTTTCTGGTGAGAAAAAGTGGTTCAATTTCATTCTTCTGCATGTTACAATAGAATTTTCCCAGCACCATTTATTGAAGAGAGCCTCCTTTTTCCATTTAATCCTTTGGGCCCCCTTATCAAAGATGAGATGCCCATAGGTGTGGGGATTTATTTCTGGGCTTTCAATTCTGTTCCACTGGTCTGTGTGTCTATTTTTGTTCCAGTACCATGCTATTTTGATGATGATGGCTTTATAATATAGTTTAAGGTCTGGGAGTGTGATGCCTCCATTTCTGTTTCTTTTCCTCAAGATGGTTTTGGCAATTCTAGGTGTTTTCTGGTTCCAGATAAATGATTGTAGTGTTTGTTCTATTCTCTTAAAGAAGCTTGGTTTAACTTTAATGGGTATTGCATGAAATATGGCTCTGGGGAGAATATTCATTTTGATGATATTTATTCTTCCAATCCATGAGCAAGGGATATCTTTCCATTTCTTGGTATCATTTTCTATTTCTTTGAATAGCGACTCATAGTTTCCAGTATACAAGTCTTTCACTTCTTTGGTCAGCTTTATTCCTAGGTATTTGATTGATTTTGCTGAAACAGTGAATGGGAGTGATTTCTGGATGTCTTCTTCTTCTCCAGATTTAGTGTTTATATAAAGAAATGTCATGATTTTGTAGCCTGACACCTTGCTATATTGCCTAATAACTTCCAGTAGTTTTTTGCTGGATTCTTTAGGTTTTTCTATCATATCATCTGCAAATAGTGAGAGCTTGACTTCTTCCCTTCCAATCTGTATTCCTTTGATTTCTTTCTCTTGCCTGATTGCTATGGCAAGAACTTCCAATACTATGTTGAAGAGTAATGGTGACAGTGGACAGCCCTGTCTAGTCCCCGATCTGAGGGGGAATGCTTTCAGCTTCTGTCCATTGAGTATCATGTTGGCTGTAGGTTTGCTATATATAGACTCCACTATCTTGAGGAATTTCCCATCTATTTCCATTTTTTGTAGAGTTTTAAGCATGAATGGGTGCTGGATTTTGTCAAAGGCTTTCTCTGCATCTATTGAGATAATCATGTGGTTTTTGGCTTTGCTTTTATTGATGTGGTGAATGACATTGATTGACTTACGGATGTTGAACCAGCCTTGCATTCCTGGTATGAATCCCACTTGGTCATGATGAACAATCTTTTTGATGTGTTGCTGTATCCGGTTGGCCAAGATCTTGTTTAATATTTTGGCATCTATGTTCATCAGAGATATTGGTCTGTAGTTTCCCTTTTTTGTTCTGTCCCTATCAGCTTTTGGTATCAGGGTGATGTTGGTTTCATAGAAGGTGGAAGGGAGTATTCCTGTTTCTTCAATCTTATGGAAAATCTTAAGAAGTATGGGTACTAACTGTTTCCTGAAAGTTTTGTAGAATTCGTTTGTGAAGCCATCTGGCCCAGGACTTTTGTTGTTGGGGACATTCTTAATAATGGTTTCAACTTCTTTGTCTGTGATTGGTGCATTTAGATTTTGTAGTTCTTCTTGGTTCAGTTTTGGAAGGGCATATGTTTCTCGGAATTGTTCCATTTCTTCCAGATTCTCTAGCTTGGTGGCGTATAGTTCTTCATAGAAGTTTTGCAGGATTCTCTGGATTTCTGTGGTGTCAGTTGTGATATCTCCTCCTTCGTTTACAATTCTATTAATTTGAGTCGTTTCTCTTTTTTGTTTGGTGAGTCTGGCTAGGGGTTTGTCAATTTTGTTTAATCTTTAAACAGAAGAACCAAGCTTCATTGATTTTTTTGTATGGTTCTTTTATTTTCGATGTTGTTTATTTCTACTCTAATTTTAGTGATTTTTGTCCTTCTGGTTTCTTTAGGGTTCCTTTGTTCCTCTTCCTCTAAGTCCTTGAGGTGTGCAGTAAGGTCGTTCATTTGAGCTGTTTCTTGTTGTTTAATATGTGATTGTATGGCTATAAGTTTCCCTCTCAGTACTGCTTTAGCTGTGTCCCAAATATTTTGATAGGTTGTGTCTTCATTCTCATTTGTTTCCAAGAACATTTGAATTTCCTGCTTGAGTGACTCTCTGATCCAGTGGTTCTTAAGGAGTATATTGTTTGTTTCCAAATTCTGTGACTTTTAATAATTTTCTGTTTCTTGTTAAATGTTAGTTTTACTCCACTGTGGTCTGAGAAGATGCTTGGGATGATTTCAATGCTCTTGAATTTATTGATGCTGTCTTTGTGGCCTAACATGTGGTCTATCCTTGAGTATGTGTTATGTGGATTAGAAAAGAAGGTGTATTCCAGTTTTTTGGGATGAAGGACTCTGAAAATGTCCAAGAGGTCTAGTCTGTCAATCTCTTCATTCAATTCTCTTGTATCTTTGTTGATTCTCTGCTTTTTTGATGTGTCTAAGTGTGAGGGTGGGGTATTGAAGTCTCCCACTATTATTGTATTACTATTGATGTATTTTTGAAATTCTTTCAGTAAGTGCTTGACGTATTTAGATGGTCCCACATTGGGTGCATAGATGTTAATAATTGTTATGTCTTCTTGGCTGATTGATCCTCTAGTCATTATGTAATGTCCTTGCCTATCTTTTATTACTTTATTTAATTTAAAATCTATTGTGTCTGAGATGAGAATGGCTGTTCCTGCCCTTTATTATGATTTGTTAGCCTGTATGATAGTTTTCCATCCTTTCACTTTAAGTCTGTGTTTATCTTGTTGTGACCAATGGGATTCTTGCAGGCAGCATATGGTTGGGTTATGTTTTCTGATCCATCCCCCCACTCTGTGCCTTTTGATGGGTGAGTTTAAGCCATTGACATTTATTGATATTATGGATTTAATGTATTTTAGTGCCATTGTTCAAAAAAATTTTTGTTTACTCTGATATATTGCAAGTATTATACTGATGTTCTTGTTTATAAGAGGTCTTTTAGAGCCTCTTTCAGGGCCAGTTTGGTGATGGTTGCCTCCTTTAACTGTTGTTTGTCTAAGAAGGTTTTGATCCCTCCATCTAGTTTGAAAGTTGAAAGTCTAGCAGCATATATTATCCTTGGTTGAAACCCTTTTTCATTCAGGGCTCGATAGATATCTTGCCATTCTCTTCTGGCTTTTAGAAGACTTCTGGAGAAGTCTGCTGATAATCTTATGGGTTTTCTCCTGTATGTGACTTTTTGTTTCTCTCTTGCAGCCTTTAGGATCCTTTCTTTATCCTTACTCCTTCTCATTGTGACTATGAAGTGTCTTGGTGTCTTCACGTCTGGGTTGATTCTGTTTGGAACTCTCTGGGCTCTTGAATCTTGATGTCCTTTCTGTTATTCAGGTCTTGGAAGTTTTCTTCTATTATTTCCTCTAGAATGTTTCCTTCCCCTTCCTCTCTTTCTTCCTCTGGCAGGCCAATTATATGAATGTTACTTCTTTTGAGATCATTCCATATGTCTCTGTTGTTGTTTTCAGTGTCTCTCAATCTCTTTTTGAGCTCTTTTACCTCTTTCTTAGTTTTCTCTAACTCATCCTCTGTCTGACTAATTCTGTTTTCTGCTTCTGTTAGTCTGCTTTCCCTTCCCTCAGCTTCTTTCCTCAGTTCAGCTATTTCAGCTTTCAGTTCTCTAATTGCCTCAAGATAATCAGGATTTTCCTTGGGGGTCTCAACTGTTGTTTCCCTAATACTGCCATTCCTTTCCTCCAATGTTGTTTTCATTTCTGTGATTAAGTTTATTATTGCTTGCATACTTTTCTTATCTATGGTTACTTCTGGCTGATTTGTAGTTTCTCCTGGGCTCTTGTCTTCATTCATTGGAGTAGCAGTTTTGTTTGTTTTGATCTACCCACTTTTTTGATATGTGTTTCTTATTTTTATGCTCTCTTGTTCCTCAGTTGTTGTGTCTTGAGTACAAGCAACACTGTACTAAATACCTTTATGACAAATGCACTCACCAACCTCAGGAATTACAGTAGCAACTGAAGCAAGTATTGAAGCAGTTTAATCACTACCAGTTAGCCAAACTATGTCTCCAGTCCATGAAAAAATAGCAACCAAGTCCAAGTGAATAAGAAAGAGAAAAGAAAGAAGGGATAGCAAGAATAGACAGTTATGCAAATCTACTATCCACTGTATATTCTAGGGGTAGCAAGAGGAGAAAGGAAAGTAGAACAGAGATACACACATAGAGTCCACTCTGAGCCGGAGTTCTTCCCCAAAATAATTCACAAATTCAGAAAGGCAAAGAAGAAGGAAAGAAGAAGTATATGACAAGATAAAAAAAAAGAGAGAGAGAAACAAGAAATGAGAAAAGAGAAGAAAAAGAACTGTAATTAAAGAGCAGTGAAAGGAAAGTTTTTTTGATTATTTTTTATTTTATTTATTTATTTATTTTAATTAGCTAGGAGGAGGAAGAAGGGGAGAGTCTGTAGAGGAGGTAGGAGTAATGAGACAAGTTCCTCTCACAATAGATAAGATGCCCACTACCCTAGCAATGAAAATACCCTAAGAGTTAATTCTGATCAACCTAAAGGGGGTGGAAGAGATATGCCTTTATATAATATTAATAATAAAATAGAGCAGGGTAAAAAACCCTGTCCCAGATTGCCTGAAGCCTCCTGAGCAGAGGTAGCTGATTGTTAAGAAAGAAAAAAAACAAACCCTCAGGACTAGACAAGGATAGCAGGAATAGACAGTTATGCAAATCTACTATCCACTGTATATTCTAGAGGTATCTAAAGGAGGAAGGGAAGTTGAGCAGAGATACACGCAGAGAGAGTCCACTCTGAGTCAGATATCTTCCCCCAAATAATTCCCAAACGTGTATCAGTGAATTCAGAAAGCTGCAGGATTAAGGAAGAAAGGATGACAAGAATGAGAAAAAGAAAAAAAAGAGAGAGAAAGAGAAAAGAAAAAGATAAGATAAAGAACAGTAATAAAAGAGCAGTGAAAGGAAAGAGTTATTTATTTATTTATTTTTATTATTTAATTAGCTATGTGGGGGAGGGGAGGGGAGCTGCCTGAGGAGAGGCAGCTGGTTGGCTACTTAGAAAGAAAAAAGGCCAAAGGTTTCAGAAGGGAATAGACTTAGAATGAATGATACCCCCTAGTGGGACAAGAATCTTGGTAAAGAAAGAAGCTCAGCAGGGGAGCCTGCTAGGAGCTGGTCCCCAGGGACTGGTTATGGGGGGGGAAGGGGAAGTGGTGCGCTTTGGGAATAATAATTAAAAAAAAAATTTCCCTTTTTTTTAACCCAAATTAAGTTATAGTCACCTCCTTGGTGTCACCGCTAGGACTCCTTATTGACTGGCCTACTAAAGGCAGAAAATCCTACTGTTTCCAGTTGATGTGGTTGGAGTTCAAGCCACTAGTAGCTTCTCAGTCCGCCATCTTCCTGGAACCCCCCTGCCTCTTGCTTTCTATCTCTCCTTCACCTCTAAACTACTTTCTATCCTATCAAATAAAAGATAGAGGGGAGGTGGAGGGAAGGAAAAAAATGGCTACCAGTAGTGGTGGATTCTTTGCAGACATCGAGCCCCAGTGATAACCTGCTGACAACAAATAAAACAAATAAAAACAACAAACAAACAAATGGGCGCGCCAAACAAAACATTTTTACTTGGATCTTAAGCATATGTGTGTGTGTGTGTGTGTGTGTGTGTGTGTGTGTGTGTGTGTGTGTGTGTGAGCTGTTTGTTTTCTGAGGCTGGCTTTACCTTTTTACCTAATTTGAAGGAAAGCCTCTGGGGACAGAGTATTCTTGATTGAAAGCCTTGCTTAACACAATATAGATATCTTGTCACCCCTTTCTGGCTTTCAGGTATTCCTCACCTAGTAACTAGTTTCTATTCCTGAAGTCTGGTTCATAAACAAATTTGTCAACAAACAAGAACCTATCCCTTACTGAAAATTTGGGCATAATGTGCTGTACTGATAATGGGTTTCTCAGCAATCTTTAGATAGTTTACTATAACCTTTGGATCATTTATAATATTTAAAAGTGTTTTTAAATGTTTATTCAATAGTGCACTGTAATAAAAACACAGAGGAAATAAATTGTATAATGGGATGCACAATAAAGTGTAATACGTATAAAAAAAATACTAGTATAGCATTAAACTGACAGAGGCAATATGAGAAGAAACTCTTGAAGCTGAGCCTCTGTGCTGCATGGCCATTTTCCATAACCAAAGTTGTCACACAGCACCAACTCTGCAGAGAGCTGATCTTAACTCTGAGTGGTGGATATACAAGCAGGTCACTGAGCAAGAACTAGCTTTTTTTTTTTTTTCCCCTTCCAGGGTTATTGCTGGGGCTTGCACTTCGCATTAGCACTTCCCACTAGGAATCCACTGTTCCTGAAGGCTATCCCCCCCTTTTGTTGCCCATCGTTGTTGTTATTGCTGTCCTCGTTGTTAGATAGGACAGAGAGAAATTGAGAGAGGAGGGGAAGACAGAGAGGGAAAAGATAGACACCTGCAGACCTGCTTCACTGCCTATGAGGTGACCCTCCTCTCCCCGCAGTTGGGGCGCTGGAGGTTCAAACTGGGATTTTTGAGCTGGTCCTTGTGCTGGAATCCTTGAGCCAGATCCTTGAGAGCTTAATCCACTGCTGTATTTCAGGGCTTCAGCTGTAGTAGATTTTAAAGCTTTCTTTGGAAGTAATTTTCACAGTTAATGATCTTTACTGACTGTGACTACTTAGACCTGAGTACTCCATTTCATCATATATGGACTCACACCATATGAAACTAACTCATAAAAAATATCAGAGATTTAGGTAAGTATTGTGTGATAAAAACATACATTTATAAATGCATCAAGATACTGATATACAAATTATTATTTTTCTCATTATTACATACTTGAGTCAAATTAAAAAGGTTATAGATCTGTACTTGAACTTTTAATTTTATACACTTAGAAATTACATCTTTGTAATTTGACTCTACGGTGCTAACAAATGAGACTAAATATAAAGTAACACTGTCACCTAGTGGTTCCTCTGGATTACTGCTACAAGCTGAGGTAGAGTATAAATTTACCCAACTCCAGTTATCCAATTACTTCCAGTTAAGGGAGGATTAGAGAATTGGATCCCTCTTATTTTTATGTCCCTCTCTTTAGTGCCCATTAATATAAAGCTCAAAGCATAGTAGTATACAGGTTCTCCTCAATTCAATTTTAAAGCATTCCTATCAATTCTTTCTTTATCTAAAATAGCATAAAGTAATAAATAAAATAAAAATACTATTAATTTGCATGAGAACCCAGTTATACAAATTAAAGGATGTGCAGGGCTAGTCTCTGCATGGTGGGTATTTCATTCCTTCATTCTCATTGGAAAAGCTTACACTAGAGGAAATGGTATTGAACTTCATCAGAAGGGACTGATATTAGACAGGAAGAACTTCCTGACTGATCATTTCCTTCCCTGCAGTCTTTTAAAAATAGAACAGTTCCGTATTTGTCAGTTTTTAAAGAGGCAGGTAGTTAGCATATGGATTCTCAAATCTCTTTAAATAGGAGCACTGCTTTTATCACTGGGCTATATTTATAAGAGGAAATATTTTTCTCCATAGCCACTTAATATTGGTTAACAGAATTAGGAGATTGATTTCAAGGGTGTAGTTTCATACTTGTACCCACCACCAAAGTTTCTGTACCCCCTTAACTCCCCTGAGAAAGAAAATTCTTTTATGTACATACATGAATAAAAGACTAAATTTAGGGGTTTTTCCCCCAAGGTTACAGGAAATGCTTTCTGTCTTGCCCTTGTCTCTTGAAAGTCCTGTAGAATCATATGAAACAAAACTGAAACAAGGATTTAGACAAGTATTGTGTGATAAAAACATACATTTATAAATGCATCAAAATATTGACTATGCAAGCTATTTCCGCCTCATTATTAGATACTTGAGTCAAATTTAAAAGGTTAGAGATCTGTACCTGAATCCTTTAATTCCTTACATCTTTGTAATTTGACTTTGCAGTGCTAGCAAATGAGACTAAATATAAAGTAACCCTGACATCTAGTGGTTTCTCTGGATTACTGCTACTAGCTGAGGTAGAGTATAAATTTACCCAACTGCAGAGTTTTACAAATTGAATTAGACAGGAACTTCTTAGTTTAAGAGAAAGGAAAAAAAAAAAAAAAAAATATATATATATATATATATATATATATTGTCACCAGGGTTGTCACTGGGTCTTAATGCTTGCATGACAAATCCACTGCTCCAAGCAGGCGTTTTTTCTTCTTTTTATTTTATATTTGGTAAGACAGAAACGGAGAGGGGAAGGGGGTAGGACAGAGAGGGAGAAAGTTACCTGCTTCAACTATTAGTAAAATGTACCCCTTTAGGTGGGGAATAGGGGATCAAACCCGGGTCCTACACATGGTAATGTGTGTGCTTTACTAGGTATGCCACTTCTGGGCAGTTAATTTATGTTTAAAGGTTTCCAAATGTATGTTAGTACATAAAGTGTTCACTTAGTGTTGTTTTCAAATTTAATTGTGTTGTAGTAACAGACTGTGATCTGTGTGATCATAGGTTGAAATTTGTTGAGACTTCTTTTGAAAGTTAAGCTGGGAGTCGGGCTGTAGCACAGTGGGTTAAGCGCAGGTGGAGCAAAGCACAAGAACCGGCATAAGGATCCCGGTTCGAACCCCGGCTCCCCACCTGCAGGGGAGTCCCTTCACAGGCGGTGAAGCAGGTCTGCAGGTTTCTATCTTTCTCTCCTCCTCTCTGTCTTCCCCTCCTCTCTCCATTTCTCTCTGTCCTATCCAACAACGACAACAACAATAATAACTACAACAATAAAACAACAAGGGCAACAAAAGGGAATAAATAAAATAAATATAAAAAAAGAAAAAAAGATATAAAAAAAGAAAGTTAAGCTGTCCTAGTTTTCTATAATATTTTAATGTTCACTTGAAAGGGTATATAGTCTCTGTCTTGTCTTGTTTGCTTTTGTAGGATTCAGTTTATACCCATGGAATTATAATACTAAGATAGTTGTTCAAATTTTCTACATACTAAGACTTTGAAGAAAGGGAAATTATTCCTTTTGTCGTATTTTAATACATATGAAACACAATCACACTCTAAAATTACCCACTACTACTTTGGGTTCTTTTCAGTTTGGTTGTACAGTCAAAAAAAATACCATTAACTTGGATGGAACTGAACGGCATTATGGTAAGTGAGATAAGCCAAAAAAAAAAAAAAAAGCAGGATAGTTACTGTAAGATGATCTAACTTATAGGTGGAATTTGAGACATGGGGATAGAAGGGGAAAACAAAAAATGAAATATAGACTGGATGGGATGTATTGTATCAAAGCTACAGACTCTGGGGAAGTAAGGGTTGGGAAGCAGTGAAAAGGGTCTTAGGGTTTTAATATATGATAATGGAAAAGGTTCTTTTTTTGTTGTTCAATATAACTTTTTTTTAATTTTAATTTTTTTAAGAAAGTATAAATTAACAAATCCGTAGGGTGGGAGGGGTACAACTCCACACAATTCCCACCACCCAATTTCCATATCCCATCCCCTCCCCTGATAGCACTCCCATATCCCTCTGGGAGCATGGACCCAGGGTCGTTGTGGGTTGCAGAAGGTGGAAGGTCTGGCTTCTGTAATTGCTTCCCCGCTGAACATGGGCGTTGACTGGTCGGTGATGAAGAAGGTTCTATGCTAAGGGTGGGAATGTTCTGTAGACCTAAACTACAGAGAGATGAAAATCTGTACAGATGTGTTAATAAATATACTGCAAACCATTAAGCCCTCAATAATATGGGGGTAATATCATTCAGATAAACAAGAGAAGAGATCAAATTTCGTACTATGCATTTCATATTATGGTTATTCAGATAATCTAAACTGATACAGATTTTAGAGTCAATGGAGCAAAATGAAGATTTATATTTTGACCTTGGGAGTGGTATAGGGACCTGGGGAGTCAAGGACTGGGGTGGGGACTTGTATGACTGGGGGAGGGTTAGTGACACATTATACATCTGTCAAAGGGCTAATATCCATATGTTATATATTATCTAATATATAAAGAACTCAGAAAACTTGACAATGACAGTAGGAAAGCCCAAACAATCCTCAAAATATGGGGACAAGATCTGGATAGCCACTTCATCAAAGAACACATGCAAATGGCCACAGGTACATGAAAAAAAAACCTTCATTATAAGTTATAATTAGGAAAATACATCAAAATGACAATAAGTTATCAACTCAGACCTTTGAAAATATCCAGAATAAGAGGCCAGAGACCAATGATGGAAAGGCTGTGGAGAAACACTCTTGTACAGTGTTGGTGGGAATGTTCAAGCCCTGTGGAAAACAGTACGAGGGTTTCTCAAAAAAGTTAAAAACAGTACTACTACATGGTCCAACTGTTCCACTTACAGGTTTCTAACTGAAGAAGACAAAAAATACTTTTCCGAAAAGATAAGTGCCTATATATGTGTTTATATGTTAATGTGTTTACTGCAGTATTATTTTTCTTTTTTCAAAAATTTTATTTATAAAATGGAAACACTGGTAATACTATAGGATAAGAGGGGTACAATTCCACATAGTTCCCACCACCAGAACTCCTATCCCATCCCCTCCCTGATAGCTTTCCTATTCTTTAACCTTCTCTGGGAGTATGGACCCAGGTCATTATGGGGTGCAGAAAGTGGAAGGTCTGGCTTCTGTAATTGCTTCCCCACTGAACATGGGCATTGGCAGGTTGATCCATGTCTCTCTCCCTGGGGAAGCGGGGCTATTACAGTATTTATAATAATCAGGATATGGAAACAATGTGCCTACTAACAATGAGTAGTGGTATATATACACAATGGAATGCAATTCATATGTGAGAAACAATGAAATATTGCTTTTTGCTACAGTATAGATGGAACTGAAGGGGATCTTATTAAATGAAATAGTTTAGGAGAAGGACAAATGCCAGATGAGTTTAATCATATATGGGATATAGTGAAGAGGAGGAGGAGAAGGAGAAGGAGAAGGAAGCAGCAAGAAAACCATGTCAAAAATAAACAAACTTTTAAACTCATAGGTCAGGAGAGGGAAAGGGCAGAGAGTGGTAAGGATGGAAGCAAGCCAATAGAGGGATATTGACATTTTGGTGGCGGGCATACTGAGGAGGTATGAAATTGTACCTCTAAAACATATCCTTGTAAACCAAGATTACCACACACAAAATATTTTTTCCCTTTGTTGGGGGATTAATGTTTTACAGTCGACACTAAATACAGTAGTTTGTACATGCATAACATTTCTCAGTTTTCCACATAACAACACCCCCCCACAAGGTCCTCTGTCATCCTTTTCTAGGACCTGTACTCCCCCCCAGACACTCACACCAGCACAGTAAAAAATATTTTAAGCCCAACAATAACAACAACAAAAATTCTTCTATGATTACAGTTTGTTAACATCTTGTTTTGTCTTTATGTTGTCAAATGCACACAAATTCATGGTTCTTGTACCTTCGTAGTGAAATGTTCTATTTTTACTACTACTTCTGTTTTATCCACATTATTTTCTTTTGATTGAAATTCCATTTTATCCAAGAATGACATAATTACAAATTTCCTTAGGAAATAATATAGATAAAATTAAGTATAAAAAGTGGCATATTTTTTTTTTGTTGTTAAAAAAGTATGGGTGTGTATGTATTTATGTGCTGAACTGTGATTTCTACCTTCTGGAAATAATGTAAAATAGTGTCAAATTAGTTAGTGCAGTGGGTTAAGCACACATGGAATGAAGCACAAGGTCTGGCGTAAGGATTCAGGTTTGAGCCCCCGGCTCCCCACCTGCAGGGGAGTCTCTTCACAAGCAGTGAAGTAGGTCTGAGGTGTCTGTCTTTCTCTCCCCCTCTCTGTCTTCCCCTCCTCTCTCCATTTCTCTGTCCTATCCAACAGCAATAACAACAATGGTAGCAAAAATGGGAAAAAATGGCCTCCAGGAACAGTGGATTTAGAGTGCAGGCACTGAACCCCAGCAATAACCCTGGAGGCAAAAACAAAAAATAAATAAATAAATAAATAAAATAATATCAAATTATATATGAAGAAATATATGTGAATAACTTTGTAAATACAAATAAATATGCATGAGATTATTAATTTATTTGTTTTTAAAGTTGTTGGATTAAACTAATCAGAGACTTCCCAATAGCTTTAAAAGATGTTTTGGTGTGGGGACACAGTGGGTTGAGCCTGGCTGGAACCTCTCTGTGAAGATGGAAGGCATTCACCTATAAGCCTACTCACCTCTCCCTGACCTCCATCATGTTCAACCCAGAGGCTGCAACCATTCCCCCTCCACGTGGTCTGGATAAACCTGATATTCTCAATGGAATGTGGATAAACCTGAAGAGCCCCTTCCTCATTCTTAAGTCCCATGCCCTGGCTAAAGGGAAGTCAAGAGCCGGAGTTGTTAGAAGGAAGCTAGACTCTAATCGTATCTGATTGGTTCTTGCCCCTATTCGGCTCGTTGCCTTGGCACCCTGCCCCAGCACCTGGCTTCTTTTTACCCCTTATAAAACCTGCCTTTTTCTTCAGTAAACACACTATCCCTGCCATAGTGTCCAGAGTGGTCACTCTGCGCGCTCAAGCCCACCGCTGCCTGGTCTCCTCCTCCTCTATGAAACTTTTCTGGTGGCCAGTGGAGTGGTGGGCATGGGGTAGACAGGGTAGGCCTTCCAGAGCTTGCCCTGCATTTTAGGTTTAAGGGGCAGAGTGGGGGCACACTCAGTTGAATGCACACATTATAAGCATCAGAACTCAGGGGCAAAGCCCTGGTCCTTACCAGCAAAGGGGGAGCTTTACAAGTGGTAAAGCAGTATTGCAGGTAACTCTGTTTTTCTCTCTTCTATTCTTCCAATGTCCCTCTCAGTTTCCTTCTGTTCTATCAATTGAAAAAAAAAAAAAAGGACAAAGGAAAAAATGGCTACTGAGCTCTCAGTGGATTCATAGGGCAGGGACTAAGCTCCAGGAAAAATCTTGGTGGCAAATAATGAATACATAAATAAATAAATAAATAAATAAATAAATAGATGTTTTGGCCTTTCATAGGCCTTATTATTGAACAATTTCACCATTCTAGCCTAACTTTTTCAGATAGAGAGAAAGAAACAGAAGAGAGAGGAAGAGCAGCACAGCACCAGAACTGCTGGAGCTTGAATGTAGGCCACATGCATGCCAGGGTAGGAGCCCTACCAGCAGGTCTCCTATACTTGAAGGAAAAGTTTATCATTATGTATAGTCGTAAAGAAACAATATGTTCGGGGGTCGGGCGGTGGTGCAGTGGGTTAAGCGCATGTGGCGCAAAGCGCAGGGACCCGTGTAAGGGTCCCGGTTCCCCACCTGCAGGGGAGTCACTTCACAGGCAGTGAAGCAGGTCTGCAGGTGTCTATCTTTCTCTCCTCCTCTGTCTTACCCTCCTCTCTCCATTTCTCTCTGTCCTATCCAACAACGAATTGCATCAACAAGGGCAATAATAATAACCACAACGAAGCTACAACAAGGGCAACAAAAGGGGGGAAAAATGGCCTCCAGGAGCGGTGGATTCATGGTGCAGGCACCAAGCCCAGCAATAACCCTGGAGGAGGAAAAGAAAAAAAAAAAAAAAAAAAGAAACAATATGTTCAGAGTATCCACTACTAAGTTTCATCCCTACCTCTTAGAAAACTGCAGCATGAAATCAATATAGGATATAGACATTGATTCAAAATATAGAAAATCAATTCCTGAAAGGATTACTCCTACTATTCTTTTATAACCACAGCTAACTTTTCGCTCCAATTCCCCCAAATTTAGACTTAACCCTAGGCAGCCGATAACCTGTGTTCCATTTTTCTGTTACCAATTCAAGAATTTGTATGAGGGGCCTGGTGGTGGCACATGTGGTTAAGAGCACATCTTAGTGCACAAAGACTCAGCTTCAAGCCCCTAGTCCCTGTCAGCAGGGAGAAAGCTTCAGGAGTGGTGAGGCTGGGGAATTAATGTTTTACATTCAACAGTAAATATAATAGTTTGTACATACATAACATTTCCCAAGTTTTCCACATAAGACTACAACCCCCACTAGGTCCTCTGTCATCCTTTTTGGACCTGTATTCTTCCCTCCATCAAACCCAGAGTCTTCTACTTTGGAGTAATACACCAACGCCAATTCAGGTTCTACTTGTTTTCTCTTCTGATCTTGTTTTTCAACTTCTGCCTTAGAGTGAGATCATTCCATATTCATCCTTCTATTTCTGACTTATTTCACTTAACATGAATTTTTCAAGGTCCATCCAAGATTGACTGAAAACTGTGAAGTCACTATTTTTTATAGCTGAGTAATATTCCATTGTGTATATATACCACAACTTGTTCAGCCATTCATCTGTTGTTGGACACCTGGGTTGCTTCCAGGTTTTGGTTATGACAAATTGTGCTGCTAAGAACATATGTGTACACAGATCTTTTTGGATGCATGTGTTGGGTTTCTTAGGATATATCCCCAAAAGAGGAATTTTGCAGGATCACAGTGTAGGTCCATTTCTAGCCTTCTGAGAGTTCTCCAGACTGTTCTCCACAGAGGTTGGGCCCATTTACATTCCCACTAGCAGTGTAGGAGGGTTCCTTTGACCCCACAATCTCTCCTGCATTTGCTGCTGTTAACTTTTCTGATGTATGACATTCTCACAGGAGTGAAGTGGTATCTCATTGTTGTCTTTATTTGCATTTCTCTGACAATCAAAGACTTGGAGCATTTTTTTATGTGTTTCTCGGCCTTTTGGATCTCTTCTGTGGTGTATATTCTGTCCATGTAATCTCTCCATTTTTTGATGGGGTCATTTGTTTTCTTGTTGTTAAGTTTGGCAAGCTCTTTATATATTTTGGTTATTAGCCTCTTGTCTGATGCATGCCATGTAAAGATCTCCCATTCTGTGAGGGGTCTCTTGATTTGGGTAGTGGTTTCTTTTGCTGTGCAGAAGCTTTTTGATTTGATGTAGTCCCATAGGTGTATGCTTGCCTAGTCTTTGTAATTGGATTCATTTCATTGAAAATGTCTTTAAAATTTATGCAGAAAAGAGTTCTGCCAATATTTTCCTCTAAGTATCTGATAGTTTCTGCTCTAACATCCAAGTCCTTGATCCACTTGGAATTTACTTTTGTGTTTGGTGAAAGATACTGGTTCAGTTTCATTCTTCTACATGTTTCAACCCTTTTTTTCCAACACCATTTGTTGAAGAGACTCTGCTTTTCCCATTGAATAGTCTGGGCACCTTTGTCAAAATTAGATGTCCATAGTTATGGGAGCTTACTTCTAGGCTCTCAATTCTATTCCACTGGTAAGTGTGTCTATTCATGTTCCAGTACCAAGCAGTTTTGGTGACAATGGCCCTATTAATACAATTTGAAATCTGGGTGTGTGAAGCCTCCAGTTCTGTTCTTTCTTCTCAAGATTGTTTTCGACATTCTAGGTCTTTTCTGGTTACAGAGAAACATTTGTAGCATTTGCTCTATTCTCCTAAAAATTTGTTAGGGATCTTGATGGGGATAGCAATCAATTTGTAGATGGCTCTGGGTAGTATATTCATTTTGATGATGTTAATTCTTCCAGCCCATGAACATGGAATATCTTTCTACTTCTTAGCGTCTTTTTCAATTTCCTTGAGTAGTGATTCATAATTTTTAGTATACAAGTCTTTCACTACTTTGGTTAGATTTATTCCTAGATATTTTATTGTTTTTGTTGCTATAGTAAAAAGAATTGATTTCTGGATTTCACCTTCTTCTAACTTAGTGTTTGTATAGAGGAATGCCACTAACTTTTGTATGTTAATTTTGTAGCCTGAACCTTACTGTATTGTAGCCTGATGATTTCCAAAAGCTTCTTGCTGGATTCCTTAGGTATTGCTATGTATACTATCATGTCATCTGCAAATAGGGAGAGCTTGACTTCTTCTCTTCCAATCTATATGCCTTTAATTGCTTGCTCCTGCCTGATTGCTATGGCAAGAATCTCCAACACTATGTTGAATAGTAATGGTGATAGTGGACAGCTCTGTGTAGTACCTGATCTGAGGGGAAATGCTTCTAGTTTTTCACCATTTGAGTATGATGTTGGCTGTAAGTTTGCTCCATATAAACTCCACTATCTTCAGGAATTTTCCATCTATTTCCATTTTTTGTAGTGTTTTGATCATAAAGGGATGTTGTATTTTGTCAAAGGCTTTCTCTGCATCTACTGATATGACCATGTGTTTTTTGGTCTTGCTTTTGTTGATGTGGTGGATCACGATGATTGATTTAAGTATATTAAACCTGGGATAAACCCCACTTTGCATTCCTGGGATAAACCCCACTTGGTCATGATGAACAATCTTTTTAGTATACTGCTGTGTCCAGTTGGCTAGAATTTTGTTCAATATTTTAGCATCTATGTTCATCAGAGATATTGGTCTGTAGTTTACTTTTTTGGTTGTGTCCCTGTCTGCTCTTGGTATCAAAGTGGTGTGGGCTTCGTAGAGGCTAGAAGGGATTATTCTAGTGTCTCCATTCTTCTGGAAGACTTTTAAAAGTAGAGGTATTAACTCTTCTTTGAAGGTTTTATAGTATTCATTTGTAAAACCATCTGGTCCAGGACTTTTATTTTTGGCAAGGTTTTCGATAAATGTTTAAATTTCATTAGCTGTGATGGGTCTGTTCATATTATCTAATTCCTCTTTATTTAATTTTGGAAGTTCATAGGTATCTAGGAAATTGTCCATTTCTTCCAATTTCTCTAGCTTGGTAGCATATAGTTGTTCATAGAAGCCTCATATGATTTCAGTGGTGTCTGTTGTGATATCTCCTCTTTCATTTATGAATTAATTTATTAATTAATTTATTAATTTCAGTGGTGTCTATTGTGATATCTCCTCTTTCATTTATGATCTGATTTATTTGGGTCTTCTCCCTTTTTTGTTTTGTGAATCTAGATAAAGATTTGTTGATTTGTTCACTCTTTCCAAAAACCAACATTTATTTTCGTTGATCTTTTGTATGGTTTTCTTATTTTCAATGTTATTTATTTCTGCCCTATCTTTAGTTATTTCTGTCCGTCTGATTGCTTTAGGGTTCCATTGTTCTTCTATGTATTTAAGATGTGCAATCAGGCTATTTGTCCTTTTTCTTGTTTCCTAATGTGTGCTTGTATGGATATGAACTTCCTTCTCAGTACTGCCTTAGCTGTGTCCCAAATATGTTGATAGCTTGTGTCTGCATTTTCATTGAAGTCTCGAAACATTTTGATTTCTTCCTTTATTTTCTCTTTGACCCAGTAGTTGTTAACTAGTGTACTGTTGAGCTTCCACATTTTGGGACTCTTACCAATCTTTTGTTAATTGTTAAGTGTAAGTTTAATTCCACTGTGGTCTGAGAAGATGCTTGGGATGATTTCAGTGCTCTTGAATTTGCTGATGCTGTCTTTGTGTCCTAACATATGGTCTATCCTTGAGAATTACCCTTGTAGACTTGAGTAGAATGTGTATTTCAGTTTCTTGGGGTGAATGATTCCGAAAATGTCCAATAATTCTATTTTATCTATCACCTCACTTAGCTCCATCATTTCTTTTCTTTTTTTATTTAATTTTTATTTATAAAAAGGAAACATTGACTAAACTATAGGATAAGAGGGGTACAACTTCAGACAATTCCCACCACCAGATCTCCATATCCCATCCCCTCCCCTGATAGTTTTCCTATTCTTTAACCCTCTGGGACTATGGGCTCAAGGTCATTGTGGGATGCAGAAGGTGGAAGGTCTGGATTTTGTAGTTGCTTCCCTGCTGAACATGGACATTGACAGGTCGATCCATATTCCCAGCCTGTCTTTTTCTTTCCCTTGTGAGGAAAGGCTCTGTGTAAGCAGAGCTCCAGGACACATTGGTGGGGTTGTCTGTCCAGGGAAGTCTGGTCGGCATCATGCTAATCTGGAACCTGGTGGCTGAAAAGAGAGTTAACATAAAAAGCCAAACAAATTGTTGACCAACCAGATGCCAGGCTTGTGTCATGGGAGAGAGACCAGGAACTCGTGGTGGCCTGGTAATACAATTCTTTATTCCTGTGGGAGCCCCAGAGTTGGGTGTGAGCACAGTGGGTTAAGCTCCACTTGGCTCCAAACTGCAGTGGCCGGTGCCCACCTCCCTGTCTGCACTCCAGTCCTCCTCCAGGTCAGTATATGGAAAAGGAGAGAAATCAGAAACAGAAGTGACTTTTATAGGACAAAAACTGGAAGTGGCAAGTTGGAAACAGAAATGGCTAGGAAAAGGGGGTGGAGAAAGGAAAAAGGCATGCTGCAAACTTCCTTAGGAACTGTTGCCATGGTTTTAAGTGGTGTTACCCTCCAGGCAGGGCAAATCTTGTGGTAGAAAGAAGATAGATCAATAGATGGGGATCTTTCAGGCAAAACAATGATTATGTAAATAGGCCATACTATTAGCAATGCAAAATGAGCAAGGGGGCTGGCTTAATGCCCAACAGTCATGGACTGGGATAGTGCAGATTAAGAATTGGGAGATCCTAAGTTTGTAGATAGCTAGTAGGCCTACTTTAGTTATATTCCAAAGGGCCTTTGGCTATACTAGTGTTTTTAATTTTTTCTTGAGCTTGAAATCTGACATGCAGGTGGATCCTAATTATTGTCTGGGAGGTAGTGTCATGGCTGGCAGAAGAACTAGAATGCTGGATCAGGGAAGAGAATAGCTCCCAAACATGGGAAAGGTGTATAAATATTGTTGACTATAAACCCCATTGATTTGATGTGATTTGGGGCCCATATTCTGCTTAAGAGCCTATGTGACCTCTGCATCCCTGTAGATCTGAGCTCACATTCTGTGGTTATAAGTAGGGATATTCAAAACAGCCCTAATATCAGGACCCATCTTCCTCAGGTTTAGCATAGAGTATGTTGTCCATCCTGCCTTGCAGGATGAAACATTCTCTACTGTTGTTGATCCAAGTTGAGGGCAAGGGCCTATGGGGGCCCACAAAGGGGTCTATTTTGTTGTTCCTGATAGAAATGACCGGTAACAATGGAGAGAGGGATTTATTTGAGGTCTAAGACCATGATGTCTTTTTGGGAAACTCAGGACTCCCCAAATAGGGCCCCAGCTGATGGGGTGGCCTGATAGTGACTTAAGAGTCATCATTATCATGAACAATGAACCCACCTTCTCTGACCCATCTTGGACAGAACTAGAAGGAATTATGTTAAGTGAGCTAAGTCAGAAAGATAAAGATAAGTACGGGATGATCCCACTCATCAACAGAAGTTGAGAAAGAACATCTGAAAGGGAAACTAAAAGCAGGATCTGACTAAATTGAAAGTAGGGCACCAAAGTAAAAACCCTGTGGTGAGGGGTAGACATGCAGCTTCCTGGGCCTGTGGGGGGAGGGGGTGGGTGGGTGGGATGGGACACAGTCTTTTGGTGGTGGGAATGGTGTTTATGTACACTCCTAGTAAAGTGTAGTCATATAAATTACTAGTTAATTAATATGAGAGGGGGGAAATTAATTGTATGTCTCGAAGTTTTTAAATCACAGACTGAGTCTTCTTAACATATAGGCTGTGTATTTGATATTCGGACTCTCTCAAAAGCCTAGACCAAGTAGATCAGAGGCAACCAATGGCACAGCTACATACAAGATACTGGGTACTATACAGCAAACCCTAACAAAAGGACTTTTCAAAGTGAACCCAATTACCAAATAATGTGATGATAACATTAACTATCGATTGTCTTTTTGAACCCTAAGACAGCAGGAACCTCACATCTCCACTATACAGCCTATATTTCCCCGAATCCTGGAACCTTAGGATAGGGCCCACTTTCCCATATGCCTCTCCCAATCCATATCAAATAATATTGCATCTGCCGATCGCAACCTAATCAATGCAACGATTGCCACCTCAACATGCTTCAACTCAGACTGTGTCAAGAGACTTCAGGTATGGAATGACAACCCTTCAGCTTCATTACTTGGGTGAGACCTTTCCATTCATAGTATTGTCTAATTCCATCCCAGGTGGTTCACTTTCTAACAAAGTCCCAAAACCTAGATATACACCAGGTTCTGTGAGCGAGAACATATTTCACATGTATCCATAAACAAGTGCAAAATATATACCTGAAAGCAGAAGTGCACTAGAGTGTGCAGTGAATACCCCCCCCAACACTTCCTCTCCACTATTCCAACCTTTGGGTCCATGATTGCTCAACCATTTGTTTGGCTTTGTATGTTAACTCTCTTTTCAGCCACCAGGTTCCAGATGCCATCAGGATGCCGGCTAAGCTTCTCTGGACTGAAGACCCCACCAATGTGTCCTGGAGCTCCACTTCCCCAGAGACCCACCCTACTAGGGAAAGAGAGAGGCAGACTGGGAATATGGATTGACCAGTCAATGCCCATGTTAAGTGGGGAAGCAATTACAGAAGCCAGACCTTCCACCTTCTGCAACCCACAATGACCCAGGGTCCATGCTTCCAGAGGGATAGAGAATGGGATAGCTATCAGGGGAGGGGATGGGATATGGAGATTGGGTGGTAGGAATTGTGTGGAGTTGTACCCCTCCTACCCTATGGTTTTGTTAATTTATCCTTTCTTAAATAAAAAACAAATTTAAAAAAGAGTCATCATTAAAGTATGCCATTATTAAAAAAAAAAGAGTCATCATTAAAGTCTCTTGCCCCTATTCAGCTTTTGCAGTCCTTGCTTTGATGAAGCTAGCATTGGAGTGAGTGAGAGAACTGTAATGGGAACTACGTGAGGAGGATATCTAAGTCTAAGTAGACACTATTTCATTATGAACTTTATACTGACTCACTTTAGACTATTGTGTACTTATGTTTTCAGATATATTTTGCCCTAATTTATTGATACGTGTGAACATATGCTCTATCTCATGGGACCTGGTACATCTAGGTATATCTAGGTGTTGGGACCTTGTTAGGAAGTGAGACTCCTCGAATGTAATTAGTGAATACAATGAAAGGAAAGGTCTCACCCAAGTAATGAGGGTGAAGGGTTGACATTCTATGCCTGACATCTCTGGACACAGTCTAATGAGAAGCATACTGAGGTGATACTCGTTGCACTGATTAGGTTAGGATTGGCTTATGCAATATCATTTGGTATGAACTGAGAGAAGCATTCAGAAAAGTGAGCCCCACCCTAGAGGTTCCAGGACTGGTGGAAATATAGGCTCTATAGAAGAAAGGAGGTTCCGGCTTTCTTAGGGTTTAAAAAGACAATAGTTGACACCTCTTGGCTAAACACTCGTTCTTGCCGTCTGCAGCACCCTCTGCTTCCTTCGTGGGCAACGACATCCAGCGGCTGGGACATTCATCATGTCTATTCTCAAGATTCATGCCAGAGAGATCTTTGACTCGAGGGGGAACCCCACTGTGGAGGTTGATCTCTACACCAACAAAGGTCTCTTCAGAGCTGCTGTGCCCAGTGGTGCCTCGACTGGCATCTATGAGGCACTTGAGCTTCGGGACAATGACAAGACCCGCTATATGGGGAAAGGTGTCTCACAGGCTGTTGAGCACATCAATAACACTATTGCGCCTGCCCTGGTTAGCAAGAAGCTGAATGTTGTGGAGCAGGAGAAGATTGACAAGCTGATGATAGAGATGAATGGGACAGAGAATAAATCTAAATTTGGGGCAAATGCCATTTTGGGTGTGTCCCTGGCAGTCTGCAAGGCTGGTGCTGTGGCGAAGGGAGTGCCCCTGTATCGCCACATCGCTGATTTGGCTGGCAACCCTGAAGTCATTCTTCCAGTTCCCGCTTTCAATGTTATCAACGGAGGCTCTCATGCTGGCAACAAGTTGGCCATGCAGGAGTTTATGATCCTCCCTGCTGGGGCAGCAAACTTCAAGGAAGCCATATATATTGGAGCAGAGGTTTACCACAACCTGAAGAATGTCATCAAGGAGAAATATGGAAAGGATGCCACCAACGTGGGGGATGAAGGTGGATTTGCTCCCAACATCCTGGAAAATAAAGAAGCCCTGGAGCTGCTGAAAAATGCCATCGCAAAGGCTGGCTACGCCGACAAGGTTGTCATCGGCATGGATGTGGCTGCTTCTGAGTTCTTCCAGTCAGGAAAGTATGACCTGGACTTCAAGTCACCCGATGATCCCAGCAGGTACATCTCAGCCAGTGAGCTGGGCAACCTGTACAAGTCTTTCATCAGTGACTACCCAGTGGTGTCTATTGAAGATCCCTTCGACCAGGATGACTGGGAAGCTTGGCGGGACTTCACTGCCACTGCAGGCATCCAGGTGGTAGGGGATGACCTCACAGTGACCAACCCGAAGCGGATTGCCAAGGCTATAGAAGAGAAGTCCTGCAACTGCCTGCTGCTGAAAGTGAACCAGATTGGCTCTGTGACTGAATCTCTGCAGGCGTGCAAACTGGCCCAGTCCAATGGGTGGGGCGTCATGGTATCTCATCGCTCTGGGGAGACTGAGGACACCTTCATTGCTGACCTGGTGGTGGGGCTCTGCACTGGGCAGATCAAGACTGGCGCACCTTGCCGATCTGAGCGCTTGGCCAAGTACAATCGGATCCTCAGGATTGAAGAGGAACTGGACAGCAAGGCTAAGTTTGCCGGCAGGAACTCCAGAAACCCCCTTGCCAAGTAAGCTCAGGGCCAGCAGGCCCCAAGCTCCTCAGACACTCGTCAGCTTTTTAGACCTCTGCTCCTGATGTCAATGGGCAGCTCAAGGCCCTCAGCCAATCCTGCCAGGATTGGCTCCGATCCCTATGTTTTCACTGCTTCCTTAGAACTTCAGCAGAAGCCAAGCTTGACCACCTGGACCCTTTGGAAATCCAACTGTAATCATGTGGTTGACCCAAATCATTGTTTCTCTCACTTGACTTCCCACCAAGTGTCTGGAGCCACATACCTCCATATTGTGATCTCTGAGGTGTCCACAGACAAGATCCCCAGTGATGGTGTGTGCAAAATAAAAAAACCTCAGTGACCTGTAGGAACAACAACAACAAAAAAAGACAATAGTTACTGCTATAATGACATTATTTGGCAAATTGGGTTAACTTTGAAGTATCCCTTTGTTAGGAATCCTGTATCATACACACTATCGCCATATTTTATGTCCTTTGACATTTTTTTTATATAGCTGTGTCACTGGTTCCTCCTTATCTACCTGGTCTAAGCTTTTAAGAGAGTTAACATATGAAAGACTCAGCCTATGTATTAAATAGACTCAGTCTGTGCTTTAAAAGGTTAGAGACATTCAATCAATTTCCCCCTCATATTAATTAAATAGTGATTTATATGACTAAAAATTGATAGGAATGTACATAGACACCATTCCCACCACCCAAAGACTGTGCCCATACCTGCCCCCCACCCCATGAAGCTGAACATCAACCTCACCCTCAACCCAGGGTTTTTTTTTTTTTTTGCCTCCAGGGTTATTGCTGGGGTTCAGTGACTGAATTATGAATCCACTGCTCCTAGAGGCCATTTTCCCCCTTTTGTTGCCCTTGTTGTTGTAACCTTGTTGTGTTTATTATTTTTGTAGTTGTCATTTGTTGTTGGATAAGACAGAGAGAAATGGAGAGAGGAGGGGAAGTCAGAGAGGGGGAGAGAAAGATAGACACATGCAGACCTGCTTCACCACCTGTGAAGTGACTCCCCTGCAGGTGGGGAGCTGTGGGCTAAAACTGGGGTCCTTATACTGGTCCTTGCGCTTTGTGCCACATGCACTTAACCTGCTGCACTACTGCCCAACCACCAACCCAGGGTTTTTCTTTGTTGCCCTACTCCAAATTTTGTGAAATCCTGCTTTGCGTTTCCCTTTCTGTTATTCTTGCTCAACTTCTGTTTATGAGTGGGACCATCCCATACTTATCTTTATCTTTCTGACATAAATCACTTAACATAATTCCTTCTTGCTCCATCCAAGATGGGTCAGAAAAGGTATGTTCATTGTTTTTAATAGATGCATAGTATTCCATTGTGTATATATATACCACAACTTTCTCAGCCACTCATCTGTTGTTGGGCACCTGGAATGCTTCCAGGTTTTATTTATTACGAATTGTGCTGCTATGAACATAGGTGTACACATTTCTTTTTGGTCGAGTATTATGGAGTTCTTGGAGTATATCCCTAGGAGAGGGATTACTGGGTCATATGGAAGGTTCATGTCTAGTCTTATGAGAGTTCTCCAGACTCCTCTCCAGAGAGGCTGAAGAAATTTACATGCCCAACTGCAGTGCAGAAGGGTTCCTCTGTCCCCACAGCTTCTCCAGCATTTGTTGCTGCTGTCCTTTTTTATATATGACATTCTCACAGGGGTGAGATGGTACCTCAATATTGTCTTTATTTGAATTTATCTGACAATCAGTGACCTGGAGCAATTTTTCATGTTTTTGTTAGCCTTTGGTATCTCCTCTGGAGTGAATGTTCTGTTCATATCCTCTGCCCATTTATGGATGGGGTCATTTGCTTTTTTGTTGCCAAGTTTGCTGAGCTCTTTGTATCATCATCTGGTGATTAGTATCTTGTCTGATGTATGGCATGGCAAGATCTTCTCCCATCCTATGACTGGTATATCTTTGTTTGTGTGATAATTTCTTTGGCTGTGCAGAAGCATTTCAATTTGATGTAGTTCCATTGGCTTGTTTCTGCTTTAGTCTTCCTTGCAATTGGGTTTGTTTCATCAAAGATGTCCTTGAGGTTTAGGTGGGAAAGTGTTCCATCAATGTTTTCCTCTAAGTATTTGATAGTTTCTGGTCTAACATCCAGGTTCTTGATTCATTTAGAGTTGATCTTTGTTTCTGGTGAGATAAGGTGGTTCAGTTTCATTCTTCTCCATGTTTCAACCCAGTTTTCCCAGCACCAATTCTTGAAGAGAGCCTCCTTCCTCCATTTAATCTTTGGGCCCCCTTATCAAAGATTAGATGTCCATATGTGTGGGGGTGTAGTTTTGGGCTTTCAATTCTGTTCCACTGGTCTGTGTGTCTATTTTTGTTCTAGTACCAGGCTGTTTTAATGATGATGGCCTTATAATACAGTTTGAGATCTGGTAGTGTGATGCCTCCATTTCTGTTTCTTTTTCTCAAGATGGTTTTGGCAATTTTAAGTGTTTTCTGGTTCTAGATAAATGTAGTTTTTATTCTATTCTCTAAAAGAAGCTTTGTGGAACTTTTATGGGTATCACATTAAATTTGTATATGGCTCTGGGGAGAATATTCATTTTGATGATATTAATTATTCCAATCCATGAGCATGGGATGTCTTTCCATTTCTTGGTATCAGTTTCTATTTCCTTGAATAGTGATTCATAGTTTTCAGTATACAAGTCTTTCACTCTTTGGTCAGCTTTATTCCTAAGTATTTTATTGATTTTGCTGCAACAGTGAATGGGAGTGATTTCTGGATGTCTTCTTCTTCAGATTTAGAGTTTGCATAAAGCAGTTTTTGTACATTGATTCTGTAGCCTCACACCTTGCTATATTGGCTAATAAGTAGTTTTCTGCTGGATTCTTTAGGTTTTTCTATGTATACTATCATATCATCTACAAATAGTGAGAGCTTGACTTCTTCCCTTCCAATCTGTATTCCTTTGATTTCTTTCTCTTGCCTAGTTGCTATGGGAAGAACTTCCAATACTATGTTGAAGAGTATTCCAATACTATGTTGAATAGTGATAGTGGACATCCTTATCTAGTCCATGATCTGAGGGGGAATGCTTTCAGCTTCTGTCCATTGAGTATGGTGTAGGCTGTAGGTTTGCTATATATGGATTCCACTATCTTGAGGAATTTCCCATCTATTCCCATTTTTTGTAGTGTTTTGAGCATGAATAGGTGTTGGATTTTGTCAAAGGATTTCTCTGTATCTGTTGAGATAATTATGTGGTGTTTGGTTTTGCTTTTATTGATGTGTTGAATGACATTGATTGGCTTATGTATGTTGAACCAGCCTTGCATTCCTAGGATAAATCCTACTTGGTTGTGATGAACAATCTTTTTGATATAATGCTTTTGATTGACTGATCCTCTGAGCATTAAGTAGTGTCCACTCCTATCTTTTTAATTTTATCTATTTTGAAGTCTATCATGTCAGATATGAGAATAGCTGTTCCTGCTCTTTTTTTGTGGGCCATTGGCTTGTATGATAGTTTCTATCCTTTCACTTTTAGTCTGTGTTTATCTTGCTGAGTTAGGTGAGTTTCCTGTAGACAGTACATTGTGGGTTGTGTATTTTGATCTATCTTCCTACTCTGTGCCTTTTAATAGATGAATTCGGGCCATTGATATTTATTGATATCACGGATTGAAGATATTTTAATGCCATGCTTGTAGATTTTTAGGGTGTTCTGATATATGGCATATTTATGGTGTTCTGACTGTTGATAGGAGACCTTTCAGAACTTCTTTCAGGGCAGGCTTGGTGATAGTTGATTCTTTCAGCTGTTGCTTGTCTGAGAAGGATTTTATGCCTCCATCTAGTCTGAATGACAGTCTAGCAGGATACAGTAGTCTTGGTTGAAAGCCTTTCTCATTGAGCACTCAATAGATATCTTGCCATTCCCTTCTCTGCTGTAGTGTTTGTGTGGAGAAGTCTTGTTGTTGTGTGTGGGCCGTGGAGAAGAGAGAGAGGGGGTCCAGAGTGAAGAGGAAATACAAATCTTTATTTGCGCTGGCACCTCAGAGTTGGGTGCTAGAGAGGCAGGTTGGGCCATGTGGAGGTAGCGAAAATGGCTGCCTCACGCAGTAACCTTTCCTGCGTCTGAACACCGGAGTGAAGCGCTGGCAAGAGAGCAAGGTGCGGAAGAAGAAGGGCTTTTAAGTAGCTTTCATGAGAATGGGAAGGGGGAGGAGTAACCATAGCACTCCAGGAAAGGATAATAACTCTCATGAGAATGGGAGGGGGGAGGAGTAACCAAATCACTCCAAATATCGCGGGGATATAGACAATGCCCTGAGGGC
This sequence comes from Erinaceus europaeus, assembly GCF_950295315.1. Classification (NCBI taxonomy): domain Eukaryota; kingdom Metazoa; phylum Chordata; class Mammalia; order Eulipotyphla; family Erinaceidae; genus Erinaceus; species Erinaceus europaeus. The sequence goes on along the minus strand of NC_080169.1, from coordinate 53,805,681 downwards.
ACAACATGGCTGAACAGGCACTCTGAGAATGTCCCAACTCTTGCGGGAACTAGCAGTAGCCTGAGGGGACAACATGGCAGATGTGACTGCATCGGCACAATTATAGGAGACCTTTCAGAACTTCTTTCAGGGCAGGCTTGGTGATAGTTGATTCTTTCAGCTGTTGCTTGTCTGAGAAGGTTTTTATGCCTCCATCTAGTCTTAATGACAGTCTAGCAGGATACAGTAGTCTTGGTTGAAAGCCTTTCTCATTGAGCACTCAATAGATATCTTGCCATTCCCTTCTCTGTTGTAGTGTTTGTGTGGAGAAGTCTGCTGCTAGCCTTATGGGTTTTCCTCTGTAGGTGACTCTTTGTTTTTGTTTTGCAGCCTTCACGATCCTTTCTTTATCCTTATTACTTTCCATTCTAAATATGATGTGTCTTGGTGTCTTTAAGTCTGGGTTAATTCTGTTTGGGACCCTCTGGGCTTCCTGAACCTTTATGTCTTTTATGTTGTCTAGACTAGAGAAGTTCTCAGCTTTTATGTCCTGAAGAATACTTTCTTCCCTTCCCTCTCTTTCTTCCTCCGGTAAGCCAATAACGCATATATTATTTCTTTTGAAATCATCCCATATGTCTGGTTTTTTTTTTCAATATCTCTTCATCTGTTTTTGAGATCTCTCACTTCATTTTTAGTTGTCTCTAATTTGTCTTCGATCTTGCTAATTCTGTCTTCAGCTTCATTTACTCTATTCTCTCTCCCCTCTACTGGTTTCTGGAGTTCATCTAGTTTATTGTCCTGTTCTGATACTGTTTTAGCTTGTTCAGCTAGTTGTGTTTTTAGCTCAGCTATTTCAGCTTTCAGCTCTCTAATAACCTTGAGATAATTTGTGTTTTCTTTCAGAATCTCATTTGTTGTTTCTGCACTTCTGATGACAATTCTTTCAAACTCTTTACTCACTACTGTTACTATTTCTGTAACTAATGTTTGGATGTTGACCTCATTATTTTGTGCTTCAACCTTTGGGGGGCTTTTATCTGGACTCTTGTCCTGGTTCATTCTCTTATATTTCTTCTTGTTGGTTTAACCACTTTATATAGTATGTTATGATGTCCCTCTCTCAGTACTTTTCAAATTAATGTTCACTCTTGCATTGTTTGACTTGTGTTTAGGTAAGGTACTTAAAAGGTTTACAGTTGTGGAAATTGACAGTTATTTCAATATTATTTTAATCCCTGTGTGGAACACAGTGGGTTAAAAGCCTCTTTTGTTCTTTTTCTTCCCTGTAGGCTATGGGAGCCTGAGGGCTTTTAAAGTATACGTAGGCTTCTTAGCTTAATCCCTCACTCCTGACCAAGAGACAAATCAGGGTTGTGGAGAGATAATACAGTGGTTATGCAAAGAGACTCTCACACCCCAAGGATCCAAAGCTCCAGGCTCACTTCAGCTTCTCTGCCAAGCTGGGCAGCACTGCTGGGCCCTGTGAGTTTCTAAACAAGTCCTTTTTATAGTCTGTAGTTTCTGAGGCAACTATTTACTATGTTCTCACTAGGGAAACAACATGTAAATGCTCCCATCACACAGCCCCACTGCTAGGCCACCAATGTGTAGATCTTCTGAGTTTCCTGGTCACTGTCCCCTGGTGTCAGTACAGGGCCTCCCCCCTGCTGCTCCAGCCTCTGAGGGCAGTAGCAATGGAGACTCAAAGTTGCATTTGTTGAGTCTTAGGGTAGTCCTTTCCTCCCTTCAGCAGTCTTTTTGTTGGTAAGACAGATTGGGAATGGTGCCTCAACTGCTAAACTGCTGGACTGTTACCATTCAATTAATCTCTCCCTAGGTTCCTCTCTGTCCACAAGCCACATGTATTTGCACTCTTTGGTGATTTGGTGGGTTCCTGAAGTCATTCTAGTCCTGCCTTGTTGCAGTCCCAGATGACCTCCTTTTGAGAGTGCAATGTTCTATCCACTGCAGTAGCTCCCAGACTGCAGAGCTTAACTTTTAAGCTCTTGTTTGTCCATTTTTACCAGAGCATTGCTCAGCTTTGGCTTATAGTGGTACAGGGGATTGAACTTGGGACTTTGGAGCTTCAGGCACAAGAGTTTCTTTGCATAATCACTATGCTATCTCACAGGTGTCTCTCTGTCTCTTTCCCTCTTTATCTTTTCCTCCATGTCAATTTCTCTCTGTCTCTATTCAATAATAATAACAATGAAAAGATTTTTAAAGAAGAGAAATAAAATCTTAGAAAAAGGATTTGTATGGATTATATAATATTCTTAACCCCCTGTTCCAGTATCAATTTATTTAAAAAAAATGTTGAGTCACAGGATTTTTGTTGTCACAGGGGTATATTTTCACATTTTTTTGAAAAAAAAAAAAAAGCCAGAGCACTGTTGAGTTCTGAATTATTGTAGTGCTGGGGATTGAACCTGGTGCATTTGAGCCTTAAGTAAGAATGTCTATTGTGAAACCATTGTTATCTCCCCAGTTATAAAATTACTACTTACACAGTCTTCTGGGGTTGCATTATTTTTCACTTGTTAAGTAATCAAAAATAAGTTCAAACTCTTCAACGTATGAATAGTTTGTTCCATTTGATTGCCAATATGTTTTACGGTTTTATGTTGAGGACCATCTGAGTTGTTTCTGGTTTGGGAGCATTATGAATAAAGCTGAAACATGTTTTAAACTCTCTGAGATAAATGCTCAGAAGAGTTGGTACTCAGTTATGTAGTAGTTACACAGAATTCTCTCTGTCTCTTTCTACTGAGGCCTCACATATTCCTGAACCTAACTTTCATTCAAATGGAGAATCAGATTAAGAGATAGAGAGTGAGAGAGACAGAGACATCACAGTGTCATAATCTTTTAATTAAAAAAGAAAAAGTCAGGCTGGCTGGACTCACAGTTTACTCAGTGCCAGAGTTGAGGAAGAAAGTGTTTATTAAGAGATTCTTTGGGCAAAATCCTTCCAACCATGATAAGAACCCAGAGAGGAGGGCCTTCAAGAAGTTCACTGGGAAGACTTGACCTGTGTCTTCCTGACCATGTGGGATGTTGTTTTCAAGACTGAAAGTGAGTTTTTCTCTCCATCTATGATAGAATAAGCATTTATGACCATCTTAAGTGCAGCCAAGATAGGTCATGGGGGTGAGAGCAGTATATCTGCCTAAACAGAATTAACTGGAATTCAGAAGAATCAGCTGGCATGAGGACTCCACTACAAATAGCTAGAATGAAAACTGGGGCAGAGTGGGAAATGGTCCTGAGAAAAATGTGGTTGGTCATTTTCATTTTTTAAAATGATATTGTGTTTGGCCATGTGACTTTTCTCTTATACCAAGAGTTTAGATTTATGTAAGAACAGAAGAAAAAAGCCTCTCCCGCTGGGAAAGGATTCAAATGGAATTATAAGGACAAAAAACAGCATTTTTTTGTTTGACCAGATTTTATTACAGATTTTTTTAAACCAAAGCAATACTTATTTCTGACTTATGGTATTGTTAAGGACTGGGCCTAACATAACAGAAACTTTCAAAAGCAGTGTCCAGAGAAAAGAGAAGAATATAATGAACTACCAGGTATAAATCATGAATCAATTGTTAACTGAGGTTGGAACTTGTAGATAAACTGCCCTTCACCATCCTTACACTTTATACATGGAATTACATTACAGGATATCCAATATCTTTTTCTTTAAATTAGAAATAGAATCTAGAGGATTGATGAGATTCATCTGGATTACTTGGAAAGACTATCTCATGGGTAATGTATGCACTTCCTAGCTTTTAGTGTCTGATTCTTTCTCTGCAATGTTAATATAGATAAGGATGGATACAGTCTGATTCAGTTGTTATAAAGTATTTTGATAACCACTGAAATTGTTCTTATCCATAATTCCATTATGGAAAATTACATTTTTGATCACATCTCACTGGCTTTGATTATTCAGTGCATAACTTCTATATTTATCTTGACAGTATGTTGGGATCCCTTGGGATGAGGGATTCACCAGTTTTGTAATTAGAATACTTTTCATTCAGTAGCCTTGGAGTCTGAGCGCCATTTTGTTTGCTTGTTGAGCAGTCTGCCATATCATTAGGTATACATATGAATTTTACTTTTGCACAACTTCCTCCAAATGTCAGACTAATTTTTGAGCCTACTTTTGTAAGATCTACTAACATCTAGATTTTTGAAAAATTGATTGATCCTTTGCTTTGAAACACTTGAGTGACATTTCCAGTCTACATGGAAGGAATAAATGTTGATCATCGGTTTGAGAGAATCTTGCCTTTCTTCTATAAAATGGCTTCTTGAACATTATAATGTCTTAGAGTCACAACTACCCCTCCAAATGTTCACATTTGATAAGAAAGCACACATTTAACCTCAATCTACAGCTTGACTGTATAATTGGTATAAGTGGTGGGGTTCTGTGGGGCTGATATATTACATTTACCCCTCTGAGTTTCATCCACAGTTCCTTCTAATCTTGTTCTTGATTATGCTATTTAAGACAAGAATGATAGTTCATCTATTCTACATTTCTCACCCCTTTGTTATTCACTATCGTCTGTTTAGGACTCATGTGATGTTTAAGAAGAAAGAGCAATATTATATTCATGGAAGTTAAAAGTCATAGGATATATTTGTAAATTTATAAATATGAAACCCATGTCCTGAATCTAAAAAATGGGTGGTACTGAGATCACATTCATGGAGGGGGAAGATTAGGCTCTTAAATAATCTTAATGTCATAAGCAAGTGGACCTCCAATAGAAAATCCCAGATAAAAAGAACATTTTTCTATGCTCCTGCCACTTCTAAGCTGACCCAAGAAAACAGGGGTGATGGGTATTGTGATTTTTTCATTAATTCCATATTCTATACATAGACAGTTATTTTCAGCTCGCCCCTTTAAACGAAGCAAAAGTTCTTGAACTTTTTTCTCCTTCCATACTTCTCCACTCTGCCATACAGAATTAATATCAGGTATCTTACCAAAGCATTCATCAATTTTGCCTTTGTGAACAAGTCTGTTCATTTTGCTACCTTTCCCAAGGAAGAAGTATGCAATAGGTTGTTTTGTACGAAACATATGTCTGTATTGTCCCCTAAAAGAAATTTCCAATGAATGAGCATACTTTTCCATTTGTCTAGAATCTGGATCTAGTTGTTGGTTTTCTGGCCAGAATAAGAGAGAAGCCAGAAAATATGGTTCTGAAAATCGATGAGTTGTTCCTATTTGTTGCAAGACTTCTCGAAGTTGATCTTTCAGATTTTTAACTGGCTTCACCAATTTGGAAGTAGGTTTAATACAGTAAAGAACAATGTTGGCCAAAATGAAATTTTGTTTTTCTTTTGCCTGAATTCTGGAAGAGCATTGTTCAAAGAGAAAAGTATATTTGTTCACTATATCTTCCATGGTGTTTATAGCATGTTCTTGGCTTTTGATAAGATATTCCAAGAGCCCAGAAAACTTGTCTGCTTTTAGAACTTCTAGCCTTCTCCTACACAATTCTACTTGAAGTGGCAAACTGAGCTTTGATCCAGAATCTTCTAAGGGACCAAACACATCTGCATACTTTTTAAAATATCCAGCTACCTTTCTCCTAGTTTTATCCTGTTCATTTTGCTTAATATTATTCCTGGGTTTGAAAAGGACAAAATAATTGTCAAAAAAATCAAAGCACTTTTTCAAAGAAGACTGCAAGTTGGTTAGATAAGAAATAAAATTCTTCAGAGCCAATTTATATTCATTGTTTGGTTCTCCAGGAATATCACCATTTCCTGATATAAACTTGATCAAATCTCTTTTATATAGTTCATTTTTATGGTCAAAGAAAGGAATGAGCTGGAGAATTTGGATTGTGTAGAGCCCAACTTCTATCTCCCCTTGATAACCAGCTATGTTGTGAGTATCATACCGCCGTTTTGACTTTTGATGAAACCGTTCCTTTGCCTCATACTCTTTGTGTTCGCTTTGCTGTTGTGATTCTTTGAATGCATTTGAGGCATTCACTGCTAACTCCAAAAGATCAGTAAGATCATCAACCGAAATGTTTCTGTTTCTTCCATTATCATCTATCCACCATCTTATTTTACTTTTGTATACTTGACCCAGTGTATCTGAGATGTAAGAGTTGTTAGGTTCTATCTTTTTTGCTTGGTTTGCCCACTGTAAAGCATTGCTAAAGTCTTTCTCTTTAATGTAGAAATGTCTTGTTAAAGCTTGGCAAAGGAAAGCATTTGGATTGAATCGATGGATACCTGCAAGTAATACATCTTTAACTGCTGCATTCCCTTCATCTTTATGCAGTGCTTCAATAAATGGGGAAAACCAAGTTTCTGTTTCACCTTCATGTTCATTGCGTTGTCTTGTGAGCAGCAGTGTTTGCATATCTTGGAAAAATTTTTCTTTCCCTAGGCCAGTATCATAAAAGAAATTTTCTCTTAGCATCTCCAGTGTAATTTTACTTTTATTCAAATGATAGCTTATATTTAATTCCTCTAGTGAGCGAATAGCTATCAATGGGTGAATAATTCGAACTCCACAGTATGTCCCACACTCCACCACCTCTGTTTTTATCAGAATTGTTGAGTAAGTGCCCATCTTATCTTCAAATTTTTCTGTTCCCCAGAAAGCCTTCTTGTTTGTGATTCCTAGGAAATTTTCACACTGTGATAATGAAATTGTGGTCTCAGGCACATATGAGTTAAGAAGAGCCAGGAAAGAAAAGAGCTGAGCTTCCTTGGTGGAAATATTTTGTCCTTTTAAGATATTCCTGACCACATTTTCTATGTACTTTTTATCAAAATTTGTTTTCATAATCATGAAGGAATAAAAGTCTTTAAAGTTTTCATGCTGCTTTTCAATTTCTTTCAATTTTCGCTCAAAAGCTCTCTGTTCTTTGGGAGTTAGTTGTTGTATTAATGCAATACTGTTTGGCATCTTTGAACATTTTTCAGGATTCTGTGATCTCATGCAATTTAAGATGATCACTAAAGGTTTCTCATATCGAATGTACTTGTTTGCTACAGCTGTGTGAATAGATGCTTGCAAAAGATAGACGTTATCTTGTTCTTCAAAATCATCAACAAGTAGAAGTACAGGTAAATATTCCTGAGTGTTTGCTGCCCCATAGGTAATTAAATTAGTCACTTGTTCTCCAATTTCAGAGAAATCCACTGTCTTGTTTTTCAGCACAGCACATCTGAACTTCTTCCTGAGTTCCCAGAGAATATGCATAGCCAGGGTAGTCCCACCACAACCTGGATGATGGTACAGATGAATAATTTTAACACATGTTTGTTTAGGAGAATCTGCTCCATTTTTAATCATTGATTCAAGCCTTTCATATTCATCCCTTTTGACAAAAGGTGTAGAATAGTTTTCAGAAGAAAAGAAGAAATTCCACCATGACACTTTACCACCTCGGTAGAAGTCTTCCTCTTTTGATGTTTTAAGTTCAAGTAATTTCTCTTTGTCTTTCTCTAAGAGTGTCCCTTCACATTCATTTTCACAGAGAATTTCTAGAGCAGTCATGATCTCTTCTTCCTTCTTCAGAAGGACAGTAGATGCACCAATAGACGGCAAAAATCTCTTTGAAGATTTAGTCATAGATTTTAACTTAAGAATAGTACCATTTATCTCTCCAAGACTTAGAGAAGAAATACATTGGCTTGATAATTCATCTTGCTTTTTCACTAGTCTTGCTTCAAGTAGATCTTTCCATGTCTGGAATATATGTGAGTGTACACAAATACACAATATATTTTCCATTCCTTTGAGATCTTGGTAGAAAGCACAGAAGGTCTCAACGAGAGGGTCTCTTGGGTCTTCCACTGAGGAAAGTAAGAGAAATACCACCAAAAACTTCCCTCTTGGCATTATGTCCTCACGTGTGAGAAATGAAATCATTTTCCTGACTTCAGAAGCTCTTTCTCTTTGCCAGGAACTTGCATCTAAGGGCTTATATTTATCACTGTCAAGATCTAACCTACCATTGCAGAAAATCCAGCTGGGTTGATGATAAAGATTCAGACTCAAAATCTTCTCACTTGTTGTGGTTTTTTCCTCCACATATTGACTTGGAAAGTGAAGGTTTGCTATTCGACTTTCTTTATAAGCTTTGACTACTCCTTTGGTCACAGATTCAGGATCAAACTCCAACACAGCAAACCACTGAATTTCCTTTAGGAAATCTAAGTGGCTTATTTGATTTGAGTCGCATTTATTTGTCACAAGAATGTATGAGTCATAATATGAATTATCTAACAAGTCCTTATTTCCTGTCAACAATCTAACAAGTTTGGGTCCTTCATTTTCTCCTCTGTTTGGTTTTATTCTGGATTTTTCTTCTGCTTCTTTTCTAGACTCTGCCAGTACTTTTAAATCTAATTTAAATTCTTTGAAGTCTGAGTTCTTTTTTATGATGTCCTTAGAACTGGCACCATCTCGCACAAAGACTGAAACTTTTGAACTCTGTTCCCATATTTTGTTGTCATAATTTTGCATTTTAATCTGGAAATAATCACGTTCACATTCAGAGTATTTTGGAATGACATCTACTTCAATAACATATCTTTCAGATGGAGTACTATTAGGCAGCAACACTTCTACAAATCTTGGTTCTCTGATGCATTTCTTTGCTTTTTGGACTTGATGGTGTTCAAAATACTGTTGGATCATAAGGTTGAAGTGGTCAATAAGGCCTTCCTTGGTGACGCTGATTAATTTCACACCCACAATTTTCCCATGGGGTTTGTCTTGGACTCCAAAATGGATGGTCCCATTGGTACGTGAATTCATACAAGCTGAAGCAAATCGGAAAACCTCATTGCTAAATTTCATTTTAGCATCCATTTCTGTGCCTGTTTCTGTGTTGGTGAAAGCTTTAAATTCATGTATGGGATCAATGAGATTGAGTGGTCCTGTTTCAGGCTGCAGACTAAAATTCAATTTGTACCGATACGGACTACTGAATTCATCAAAAGGATATGGTATACATGTCAGTTCTATGGGTGACTTAGAGTCCTCAGTAGTTGTAATCATTGTGGAAACACTGGTCGTGTCTAATTTTTCTTTATCTTTTTGTTTTTGCTTTGAGGTCTCTCCATTTTCATCTTGCATCAAAATCTGTATTTTAGGGATATTTTTACCACTTTTTCTTCTCTTACGTGTCTGAGTAGGGTCTTCAGGGGGTATTTTCTGCAATTCTTTGAATAGATTTTGTATTCGGATAGCTGGTCCATGTGTTATCCCCATATCAAGAAGGTCTTTTTTAGTTAACCACTTCAAAACTGCTCCATCCACATCTTGTGCAGCCAAAATTTCCCTGTGTGTTTGGTCAATTTTTTGACTTTTTAACCACCAATTTACATCCTCTTTTGTCCAGTCATCTGTATTTTCTGGTAGGTTCTGCTGTGTTGCCATTCTTATACCTTTATATAATGAAAGAAAAAATAATTTAGAACTTTATAAATAAAAATTTAAACAGTTTTTAATTAGGTAATAAATAAATGTCTTATAAAAATTTGAAAGCTCTGGGCTGGTTGGTGGTGCACCTGGTTGAGCATACATGTTACAGTGCTCAAGGACCCAGGTTCAAGCCCCCAGTCCCCACCTGAAAGGGAAAAGCTTTGTGAGTGGTGAAGCAGGGCTGCAGATGTCTCTCTCTGTCTCTCTCCCTTTCTATCATCCCCTTCCCTCTCAATTTCTGGCTGTCTCTTTCCAATAAATAAATAAAGATTAAAAAATCTGAAAGCTCAAAAGCATAAATTCCTTAAAGAGAAAGTGATTCTGGGTCATTTCCTTTTTTAAAATATTTATTTATTTTCCCTTTTGTTGCCCCTGTTTTTTATTGTTGTAGTTATTATTGTTGTTATTGATGTCATCATTGTTAGATAGGACAGAGAGAAATGGAGAGAGGAAGGGAAGACAGAGATGGGGGAAAGATACCTGCAGACCAGCTTCACCACCTGTGAAGCGACTCCCCTGCAGGTGGGGAGCCAGAGGCTCGAACTGGGATCCTTATTCTGGTCCATGCACTTTGCACCACCTGCGCTTCACCCACTGCGCTACAGCCCAACTTCCCCTTTTTAAGCAGGTCTGCAGATGTCTATCTTTCTCTTCACCTCTCTGTCTTCCCCTCCTCTCTCCATTTCTTTCTGTCCTATCTAACAACAACATCAATAACAACAACAAATATAACTACAACAAGGGCAACAAAAGGGAAAATAAGTAAATCAATATAAAAAATTAAAAAAATTAAATTTAAAATCAATAAAGTTAAAATATAAACCAATAAATTTTATCTGTGAGATATTTGGTTCCATTGCTTTTGGGATAGTTTGCTGGGTAGAGATTTTTTTTAAATATAAATTTTTAAATTTATTTACTAGAAAGATAGAAGGGAGAGAGAGAGAGAGAGGCAGGGAGAACACCAGACATTACTCTGGTATATGTGCTGCTGGTAATTGAATTCATAACCTCATGCTTGAGAATCCAATGCTTTATCCACTGGGTGACCTCCTGTACCAAAAGATTTTTTAAAGACTACTGTTAAACTAATTTGCCACAGAACAATATATAAAATTTGATTTTTGGGTAGGGAAGAAAGGATTTATGATTTAGCAAACTAGTATCTGAAAAGTTCAAGGTAATTTTGATTATCTGAATATGGCAATTATTAGAAAAACCAAAATCGGGTGGTAGTAGTCAACTTTATGTACAATTCAAATTAACTGAAAGATCAGAGAAAGAGCTCACTTACATAGTGTGGTACTTTGCCATGTGCATGACCCAGTCTTGAATTCAGCTCCCACTGCACTGAAGGAAGTTTCAGTGCTGTGGTCTCTTTCACTCTTTCTCTGAATCTCACAAGGTGTTAGAGGAAAGGTATTTTTCATATACTCTCTGCCTTTATATCTCTATCTGAGAAAATGACTAGAGAAATATGTTATTGAATTATTACTATTGAATCACCATAGAATTCAAATTAACAGGAGAGATAAATCTGGAGTTATGGCAAATAGGTTATATGGGCCTACTTCCATGAAATAGTACATAGGAATATTGCCTCTCAAATGAGTCTCAAGATAAACATTTACCTTCCTGACCATGTATAAAGATGAATGGAGCTCTGGCTTCCATTTATACTTCTCTCTCTTTCATTTGACACCTCTTTTATATAGCTCATATGAAATAAATGAAAATCACATCTTTAAACAACAGAATACACAGGGGAGAACAAAAACAGCATAGAAGGAAAAATGAATTTATGGACACAAATATATGACATGAGTCCCCTCAGTGGAATCACATCAAATTAAAAAAAAAAAGTGTAAATCAGAAGTTATGGTGACCTATATGTGGAAAGCTATCTTTCTCCCAGAAAATAAGTATTTCAACAAAATAACTTAATGAATTTTACCAGAGAGCAGCTGGGATTTCTGGTAAAGAAGATACATGATCATGTGAAGTTTGGTAATAGGTTTGGACAGCAGGAGCAGGAGGGGAGGGAGAGAAAGACTCAAGTAGAACCACAGCATTGCATTGCTGGCAGGTGCCATATTTGCAATTGCTTCATATGGCTGATTCAAAGGATATGCGTAGAACCACTTAGGGACTTAGTGGTTTAAAAAGTGATCTAGGGGAACTGTGTGGAATTTTACCCCTCTCATCCTATGGTCTTGTCAGTGTTTTCTATACCTTTAATAGGTCCCTCTCTCCACCATCACTGATCACTTACATCAGGAACATCATCATAAGACCTCTTGTTGGGATGCATCGGATCAACCTTCTCGTGGTGCATCCCATGAGTACCCATTCATTGGGGAAACTGACGATCCTTCCTAGCCAACTGAATCCACATGGATCCCAGTCACTTTCAAAGCCAGCAGCAAGCAGCTCCTGACAGCTTTCAACCTGATGCTGTTGACTGGCTACGGAAGAAGGGCAAACGCTAGAAGAAGAAAAGACCTCTTGTGGGCTTCTCCAGGATCATGCCTTCACTATAAAGAAGCAATGATAGGGAGTATCCCACTCTCCAAAGGGGTAGTCATCTACTCTATTCCTAATTTTTGGTTCCTGTTTATAAAACATTTTGTTCTGCTTTCTATCTTACTGCCTTTCAGCCATACTGCAGATGCTACTATAATTCCATCCTGACCAATCGGGTTAGATGACCTCTCTAGTGTGTCCCAGAACTTCACGTCTCAAGAGCCCTGCTCTGGCACTCAAAGACTGGTCCTGAAATGAATGCAGCCTTGAATGATTCTAGCTGTGATTAGGGATTGTGAGTTCAGACTGATAGGGACTCAGATGCTAGACAGGCTCCTGTGCTAAATGTAAATATATATAGGCCCTGGATCAGATTATAGGTAGTCAATTGTACTTATATATTCTCTTCACATTCACTCTATACCCTAATCTAGCTTTCTGGCCCTACTCTCAACTGTCACACCACTCCTAGACAATATTTTTTAGTCTACCTGTATGTTAGCTAGCAAGTTCAAGCAGAAATCACTAAAGTCATGGACCTCTAGGAACATACCTAAAACAGATTTCCTAGCTTCTCTCCACCCTAAGATCCCTATTATCACATGCTCTATTCCTACTTTTTGGTTCCTGTTTATAAAACATTTTGTCCAGCTTTATATCTTACCACCTTTCAGCCATTGGGCTGCAGATGCTGCTATGATTTTATCCTGATTGATCTGGTTAGATGACTTCTCCAGTGTGTCCCAGAACTTCACTTCTCCAGAACCCTACCTACTCCACTAGGGAAAGAGAGAGACAGACTTGGAGTATGGTTCGACTTTCCAACACCCATATTCAGTGGGGAAGCCAGATCTTCCACCTTCTGCACCCCATAATGATCCTGGGTCCATATTTCCAGAGGGATAAAGAATAGGAAAGCTTTCAAGGGAGGGAATGGGACACAGAGTTCCAGTGAGGAGCATTGTACCCCTCTTATTCTATGGTTTTGTCAATATTTCCATTTTATGAATAAAATTATTTAAAATAATAAATAATAATAGTAATAATAATTGTGGGACAGGGAGCTGGGCAGTGGTACAACCAATTAAGCATACATATTACCATTCACACGGACCTGGTTGGAGTCCTCTGAGCTCCCTACCTGCAGGGGACGCTTCATGAGTGGTGAAGCAGGTCTTCGGGTGTCTTTCTGTCTATCTCCCTTTCCATATCTCCTCCCCTCAGTTTCTTTTTGTCCATTAAAATAAAAAAAAATTAAAAGAAACAACAGGAGCAGTGGATTCATAGTGCTAGCAGTACTGGCACTGAGTCCCAGGTATAACCCTCATGGCAATGCAAAAAAGCAAAACAAACATATATACATTATAAAGGAAGAAAAATCTCAAAATAACCTAAACTCATATTAAATATTTTGAAAAGTAAACCTAAAGCAAGCCAACTGAAGGGAATAGTGACAATAAGTGCAAAAGCAAACTAAACAAGAACACAATGAAGAAAATCAGCAACACAAATATCTTCTTTTTTGAAAATAGCAGCACAGATGACAAACTATTAGTAAGACTGATAAAGAATAAAACAGAAAAAACACAATTGGCTAGAATCAGAAATGAAACAGTAGGGGGTCCAGCGGTAGTAGCACAGCGGGTTAAGCACACATGGTGCAAAGTTCAAGGACCCAAGTAAGGATCCTGGTTCAAGCCTCGGCTCCCCACCTGCAGCGAGGTCGCTTCACAAGTGGTGAAGCAGGTCTGCAGGTGTCTATCTTCCTCTCATCCTCTCTGTCTCCCCTCCTCTCTCAATTTCTCTCCACCCTATCCAACAACAACATCAATGGCAACAATAATGACAACAACAAAGGCAACAAAATGGGAAAAAAATGGCCTCCAGGAGCAGTGGATTTGTCGTGCAGGCACCAAGCCCTAGCAATAACCCTGGAGGCAAAAAGAAAGAAACAGTAGAGATATTTTCAAGTATTTAGACATCAAAAGAACAATAAGAGAGTGCTATGTACAACTTCACACACAAAAATAAATATGACAAATTAAATGTGATAAACAATATTTTCAACCCACCCTCCCATTTTCCACAAATTGCTCAGTATAGAATAGATAATTTGATTACTTTCATAACCTCATCTCATCCTGGATGGTTCTGGAAGGAATAATTTTAATTGAGATAAGCCAGAAAGAGAAGGATGAGTATGGGATGATCTCACTCATGGGCAAAACTTGAGAAACAAAAACAGAGAAAGGGAAAACAAAGAAAAACTTGGACTCCTTTGGAGTACTACACCAAATAAAGAACTCTGGGGGAGGAATACTATGCAGCTACTAAGAACAATGAACTCAACTTCTCTGACCCATCTTGGATGGAGCTAGAAGGAATTATGTTAAGTGAGCTAAGTCAGAAAGATAAAGATGAGTATAGGATGATCCCACTCATCAACAGAAGTTGAGAAAGAAGATCAGAAAGGGAAACTAAAAGCAGGATCTGACTAAATCTAGAGTAGGGCACCAAAGTAAAAACCCTGTGGTGAGGGGAAGGATGGACTTGCGGCTTCCTGGGCCAGCAGGGAGGTGGGGGTGGGTGGGTGAGATAGGACACAGTCTTTTGGTGGTGGAAATGGTGTTTATGTACACACCTATTAAATTGTAGTCATATATTGTTGGTATGCATGAGACCCCTTCTGTTTCATTTGGTTTAAATCCCCCCTGCTTAACACTATTCAATTTACATAACCACTTCATTTTATTTACATAACCGCTGTTAAAAAGCACCTCTCTCCAGGGCATTGGTTCAATCCCCACTGTTTCATGATATGTTTTTGCTCCACCCCCCCTCCTTGTCACACCCTGATCCCTTCTTTGTCACACCCTGATTTTCACCAGTCACTTTTCTCTCCACCCTCTCTATGTCACATCCTGTTTCCACCCTACTTGGGAAGTATATATAAAGACAGCATTGTGAGTTTTAGAGTACTGTACTGTACTTTGAGTTTAACTTAGCTCGTCTTAGATTGTGCTGCGTCCTGCATGAATAAAGAGATACTGCCTACAGCTCAACCATGAATCCCTGGTCGTCTGTTACCCGCCCATGAAGCCAGCCCGGCGAAAACAACCTAACCCGTTGAAAACAACAATATATATCACTATTTAATTAATATGAGGGGGGAAAATTGATTGTATGTCTAACAAAGGGACTTTTCAAAGTTAACCCAATTACCAAATAATGTGATGTTAACAATAACTATCCATTGTCTTCTTGAACCCCAAGACAGCAGGAACCTCACATTTCCACTATAGAGCCTAAACTTCCCCCAGTTCTGGGACCCTAGGGTAGGGCCCACTTTCCCATATGTTTCTCCCAATTTTTATCAAATAATATTGCATTCGCTGATTGCAACCTAATCAACACAACGAGTGCCACCCCAGCATGCTTCACTTCAGACTGTGTCCAGAGACTTCAGGTGTGGAATGACAACCCTTCAGCTTCATCACTTGGGTGAGACCTTTCCTTTCATAGTATTCTCTAACTCCATCCCCGGTGGTTCACTTCCTAACAAAGTCCCAAAACCTAGATATAGACCAGGTTCCAGGAGACAGAGCATATGTCCACACGTATCCATAAACCAGGGCAAATATATACCTGAAAGCAGAAGTACACTAGAATTTGCACTGAGTACCCCCCTAACACTTTATCTCCACTATTCCATCCTTTGGGTCCATGATTCTTCAACAATTTGTTTGACTTTGTATGTTAACTCTCTTTTCAGCCATCAGGTTCCAGATGCCACGAGGATGCCGGCTAGGCTTCCCTGGACTGAAGACCCCACCAATGCGTCCTGGTGCTCCACTTCCCCAGAGATCCGCCCTACTAGGGAAAGAGAGAGGCAGACTGGGAGTATGGACCGACCAGTCAACACACATGTTGAGCGGGGAAGCAATTACAGAAGCCAGACCTTCCACCTTCTGCAACCCACAATGACCCAGGGTACATGCTCCCAAAGGGATAGAGAATAGGAAAGCTAGTGGGGAGGGGACAGGATATAGAGACTGGGTGGCAGGAATTGTGTGGAGTTGTAGCCCCCATCCTATGATTTTGTTAATGTCTCCTTTCTTAAATAAATAAATAAATAAAAGAACTCTGGGGGAGGGGAGGTGGTGGCTTTCAGGTCCTGATACATGATGATTGACCCTAATTTTGGGGTGAGTGTTTTGCAGATACCTATCTTGGTGAAATAAAAAATTGTACCCATGAGCTAACAGTAGTAGTATAAACCATTAATCTCCTAATTAAAAAAAAAAGAAAAAAGGAAAATTGAATTTTAAAAATGTTATCTGTGTTTCAGAGATTTCTTTCTTTTTTTGCCCATTTTGAAAAAAATCTTCCCCTAGAGAAAAATATCCATACATAAACAGATTCAGTAGTGAATTCTACTTAATGTCTGAAGAGTTGACACTGATTCTATATTATTTCTTCTATACACCAGGAAAAGGTGGAAAATTCATAGTTTAATTTATGAAACTAGTATTATGCTAATAACAACTCTTCCATGGACCAAGCCCTTAAGACCTAGACTCCTACTCTGGCTTACTGCCAAGTCAGACCCTAGGACCCAAACTTCAGGCAAGGCTTTGCAGCCCAGTATTCTGCTACTCTCCAGTGCTGACTACCTCCATATACCCAGGCTTTCTGTTCCAGGGTCTGGTGGTGGCACACCCAGGAGAACACATTTTACCATATTCAGTAACCCAAGTTCAAGTCTACGGTGCCCACCTGTAGGATGAAGTTTCCCAACGTAGTGAAATAGTGCTGTAGATGTCTCTTTTTCTCTCTTGTTCTTTATCTTCTGTTCCCCTCTCAATTTTTCTCTGTTCTAAAAGAATAAATAGATATTTTTAAAAAAGATTTATTTAAGAAATGATTTATTCATCCAAAGAGACCCATGCACATCTATGTTCATATCAGTACAATTTTTTATAACCCAAACCTGGAAGCAACCCAGATGCCCCCCAACAAATGAGTGAACAAGAAACATATGGTATATGTACACAATGGAATATTATGCAGCTGATAAAAACTATGAAGTCATCTTCTTTGTAACATTGTGGATGGACCTCAAGGATATCACATTGAGATGAGTCAGAAAAAGAAGGACAGATAGTGGATGATCACATTTATAGGTGAAACTTAAAAAACAAAGACAGTAATGGAAAACATAATGTAAAACTTGGACTGAGTATGACCACCAAAGCAAAGGACTCTGGGGAAGGAAAGGGGTGGGACACAGGGGTATTGGGATTCTGGGTTATGATGATGAAAGGGGACCCAGGCTGGTGGAGAATGTCTTGCAGACAATTAGACACCTATCATGAGGAGATGAGATACTGTACCTAAGTGACAACAACTGTAATTTGAATCATTTAACTCCTCCAATAAAGAAAAAAATGATAAGCACTTTTAACATATAAAATTTTTTTCTTAAGTAAGATCAGTGGGCCTAGATTTTTAATTTTTTTCCTTTCATTTTTTAAATATTTATTCCATTTTTGTTGCCCTTGTTGTTTTATTGTTGTTATTGATGTCGTCATTGTTGGATAGGACAGAGAGAAATGGAGAGAGGAGGGGAAGACAGAGAGGGGGAGAAAAAGATAGATAGACACTTGCAGATTTGCTTCACTGCTTGTGAAGAGACTCCCCTACAGGTGGGGAGCCAGGGGCTCAAACTAAGATCCTTATGCTGGTTTTGTGTTTTGTGCCACCTGAGCTTAACCTACTGCGCTCCTGCCCAGTGGACCTAGATTTAAGATTGGCTTTCATTTTTCCAGACTCTGTCCTGCCCCAATTTCTAGGGTGATTTCCAGGAACCCTGGTAGATGGCTCACCCACCACTGGACCAGACTTCAGCCCAAAGATCCAGCCTTTAGGTCTTCACCTGTCGGCCCAGGCTATAGGCTAACTCTGATGGTGATAAGTTCCAGGTTTGCCCACATGCATACAATGTGTCTCAGATTCATCACTATGATGTTATGACTTGGACTAATTCATGAACCTAGTTGCCAGCTTGTCCTATGGGCCCAAGAATATAGCAAATATATCTGGGGACTCGAGTAAAAAACTAAACTCCAGACTCTACCAGGCAGCCTACATGGACTTTTTGAACAAACTGACTGATGGAGGGCTTTCTTTGTCAAAGTCAGTCTGTGAAGACTGCAAAAAATATCTGCATTGTCAGGTGCACAGACAAGAACACAAAACTACTGAATGATGACTACTTGAGGCTCTAGTAACTAACCCTATGTGGAGATCTATGAACTGTATGGCAAAGAATGAAGAATGATCCTCTTGAAGACGTTCAATGAACTACAAGAAAACACAAGCAATCAAATGAAAATGGTAAAGCAATGAATGAACAACCATTCCTGAGTTGAAAAGTAATACAAAATGTTGCTCCCTTGTTAATGTCATATATATAAATACTGGTGGTCCAGGAGGTGGCATAGTGGATAAAACATTGGACCTTAAAGCATGAGGTCCAGAGTTCGATTCTGAGTAGCACATATACTATAGTGATACATAGTTTTGTTTCTCAATCTCTTTCTCTCTTGTTAATAAATTGTATCTAATTAGATAGCAACTATTCAAAATTACTAAAAATAGATTGTTAAACAATATTTATCATGAACAAAATTGTAATGATCTTTGTGCTGGTTAAAGAAGTTGTGGGATAGGGGGTTGAGCGGCGGCACACTGGGCTAAAGCATACATAGTATCAAGTGCAAGGATCCCAGTTTGGGCCCCCAACTCCCCACCTGCAAGGGGGTTGCTTCACAAGCAGTGAAGCAAGTCTTAAGGTGTCTCTCTGTCTCTCTCCCTCTCTATCTCCCCCTCATCTCTCAATTTTTCTCTGTTCTATCCGAAACAGAAGAGAAGAAAGAAAGAATGAAAGAAAGAAAAAGAAAGAGAAAGAAAGAAAGAAAGAAAGAAAGGAAGGAAGGAAGGAAGAAAGGAAGGAAGGAAGGAAGGAAGAAAGATGGCTATCAGGAGCAGTGGACTTGTAGTGTTTGGCACTCATCCCCAGTGATAACCCTGGAGGAAAAAAAGAAGGACGAGGAGGAGGAGGAGATGGAGCAGGAAAAGAAGAAGAAGGAGAAGAAGAGGTTGTTGTGGGATATATACTCAACGGGAAACCATTTGAAACCATTTGGTCATTTAAAATGCTGATAGTGTGCCTTTTTTTTTCTTCAGATGAAACAAAAAACAGAAAGAGCAAGCGACATCACAGCTATGGATCTTTCCCCAAAGCTGTGGTGCTCATTTGATTATGACAGCTTCAAGTCTGGTCCTTGCAGATGACAAGGTTCACTCCCTGAGTGAGCTCTCCCTCAACCAGTGGGATGCATTGGATTGACCTTCCCGTGGTGCATCTCATGAGTACCCATTCATTGGGGAAACTAGCCGACTGAATCCACATGGATCCCAGTCACTTTCAAAGCCAGCAACAAGCAGCTCCTGCCAGCTTTCAAGCTGTTGGTCCTGCTCTTCGAGTCCTCCAACTTAATGTTGAGGGGCTGTCCTTTGCCAAACGCGTTCTTATTGGTCAATTGGCGATTCAGCATCATGCAGATGTTATCTGCCTACAAGACAACCCGGCTTTGACCTAGCACGTTATGATTGGGCTCTCAATCGCTATCGAACAGGCCATGGCCAGTGCGCCGCTATGTTCCATCACTGGGGAGCCAGAGACGACCCGAACTGCCCCTGTGGCTACAGACAGACTATGACCCACATAGTCAACGACTGCCACCTCTCCAGATTCAAAGGAGGTCTCGAAACTTTACATCAGGCTCAACCTGATGCTGTTGACTGGCTACGGAAGAAGGGCAAACGCTAGAAGAAGAACACATATATAGGTATGAAACCATAGCCATAACACATAATTTGTGAAATTCTGAACCATGATAAATCAATAAAAAAGAAAGAGAAGGGAGTATTCTGAAGAGATTAAACAGAGGGTTAAAAACAAAACCACACAGACTTTTGAAAACATTGACTTTTCATCAAAGCTAGTTTGTTTTTAAAGGAGAGGTATAATGTATCCATTGTGTTTTTAATTAATTTATGTGATCTTATTTGTAAATAGAGTGAAATAATTCAATAAACTTTGTATGGTCCTATACCAAACAAACAAATAAATAACCCATGGCAGTTCATCACCACTTTTAAAACCCATTTTACAAGAAATGTTTTGAGCTGTAACAGCACAGGAAGGAAAAAAAAAAGCATCGAGATCATTAAAGGGTAGGGAAACAGCACCATGGTTATGAAAAAGACTTTCATGCCTTTGGCACCTAGGTCCCAGGATAATCCCTGGCACCACTATAAGTAAGAAGAAAGGAACTCCAAGAAATTCCATATAAAGAGAGATTATCAGAGACAGATTATAGAAAGCTCAATATAAGAATTCTCCAAGCATCTAAGCAAGAGCTTTTTTTATTTTTTAACCAGAGCACTGTTCAGTTCTGGCTTATGGTGATGCGGGGGATTGAACCTAGGATTTTGGAGCCTCAGGCATGAGAGTCTGTGTTTATGCTATCTACCATTATGCTATCTACCCTCCACCCATCTAAGCAAGAATTGAAAGAGAATTTTACTTTGGAATTAAGACACACCAAAGAGGAACTCAGAACAGAATTTGCCGAGAAACTAAAAAGCTTGAAAGCAGAACTTCAATCAGAGTTCACTGAGCAGCTAGGAAGTATGAAAGAAAAACTTCAAGCAGGACTTCAGGGGGTGAAAGATACTTTGAGTGCAATTCAAACTCAGGTGGAAGGCATAGGAAGTAGACTCACACATGCAGAAGAAAGAATATCCAATCTAGAAGATATAGTTAATCCACTATTTCAATTCAAAGATGACTGAAAAGAAAGGTTTAGAAAGAATGAAGTGACTCTCTGTGAAATTACAGAATTCATCAAAAGATTGAATGTAAGAGTGCTAGGAATATCTGAGGATGAAGACTGGGTCAAAGGACCTGAGATAATTTTCAGAGAAACTTTATCTGAGAATTTGCCTCACCTAGGCAATCCTCAGAATATACTTATTCAAGAGGCAGACTGATCACCCAGTTTCATAAATTCAAAATGACCAATAGCAAGGCACATTATTGTAAAACTATCAAAACTCAGTGGCAAGGAAAAAAATTTGCAGGCTTCTAGGAAAGGAAAGAAGTCATATACAAAACAGAGTTATCAAAGTTTCATCAGATTTCTTTTCACAAACCCTAGAGGCAAGGTGAGAATGTAATGACATATTTATTCAAAGTACTAAAGGAGAGGGAATTCCAGCCACAATTTTTGTGGCTTCAGATATGAGGGAGAAATAAAAATTTTCTCAAATATTCAAAAACTAAAGGAATTTGCCATAACCAACCCCACCTTACAAGAATTGCTGAATAGAATTCCACAAGAAAGGAGGAGTAGAGGAATATACATTCTAAGTGAAGTTAATAGCAGTAGACTGAAAATAAGAACACAATAAAATAGGAATGAACAACAAGCAAATAGGGAGATGGAATTAAAGGGCAAAGAAGCTCTATCAAATGTTTGTTAATCAAGATCAACTTAAAGAAGACTTTTCTAGATATGCAATGCCAGTTATTACACATATGGTAACCACAAAACAAAACAGGAAACAGATTTACAGAAAGCACAAGAAAAATCAGAGAGGAAGTCATCACAGAAACTCATCCATGCAAAAGGTCAGACAGAAACAAATGGACAAAGATTCAACAATTTAAAATAAAACAAAAATCAGAATAGACATAAGTAAACCATATATATATCAAGAATCACTGTAAATGTGAATGACCTAAATTCACCTGTCAAAAGATTCAGAATAGCTAAATGAATTAAAGAACAGGGTCCATCTATTATATGTCTTCAGAAAACACACATCCAAAGGAAAGACTAACAGAAACTGAGTATAAGAGGCTGGAGCAAGATGTTCCAAGCTAGTAACTCACAAAAAAGGGCGGAGACAGTTATTCCGTTCTCTGATAAAACAGACTTTCAGGTAAAGAAAGCAATCAGAGACAGAGATAGACACTACATAATGGTTAAAGGATTAATTCAATAAAAAGATATAACCATCATAAATATATATGTCCCAAATTCAGAAGCATCCAAATATATAAAACAAACACTTATTGAATTTAATGGAGATATTGACAGCAACACAATTTTAGTAGGATATTTTAACATGCCACTCACAGCAAGAGACAGAACATCTGGACAAAAATAAAATCAATAGAGAAATACTGATCTTAAATGAAACCATAGATGAAATGAACCTAATAGATAGATACAGAACTTTTCATAACAAAAGTAATGCATACAAATTCTTCTTAAGTACACATGAAATATTCACAAGGATTGACCATATGCTGGGCCACAAAGACAGTCTAAACAAAATATGTAAATATTAAAATTATAAAATTCATCCTCTTAGACCAACCATTAAGGCATGAAACTAGAAATCAACCAAAAAAGGAAAAAAAAAAAAGAAATTTCTCAAATCCCGTAGATTAAACACTATACTTCTGAACAATATATGGGTCATTGAAGAGACCAAAAAATAAGTTAAGAACTGCCTCAATACGAATGTAAATGAAGAAGCCAGTTACCAGACCCTGTGGGATTCAGCAAAATTAGTTCTGAGAGGGTAGTTCATAGCAATACAGGCTCACATTAATAAACAGGATAAATCACTAGTAAACCACCTAACAACCCACCTGAACCAATTAGAAATGGAGCAACAAAAATACCCCAGTCAGCAGGAGGCAGAAAATAGTTAAAATCAAAGCAGAAACCAATGAAATAGAAAACGAAAAGACCATTAGGAAGATTAATGAAACCAAGAGCAAAAAGTCAGTTTGTCCTGATCCCCAAAGCAGAAAAGGACTCCACCAAAAAAGGAAATTAAAGACCTATATTCCTGATGAACACTGATGCAAAGATCCTCAACAAAATCTTGGCTAATCGAATCCAACAATATATTAGGAGAATAATCCACCAAGATCAAGTGGGATTCATCTCTAGGAAACAGGGATGGTTCAACATCTGAAAATCAATTAATATAGCCCATTGTATTAACAAAAAGAAAGATAAAAAATCACATGATTTTATCAATTGATGCAGAAAAAACATTCAACAAAGTTCAACATTCACTTATGATAAAGACCCTTAAGAAACTTGAGGGTGGAAGGAAAACTTCTTAACATCTAAAGGCTATCTATGATAAATCCATGGCTAACAACATAGTCAGTGGGGGAAAAATTGAAAACTTTTCCATTGAAATCAGGAACTAGACAATGATGCCGACCCTAACCACTTTTATTCAACATAGTCCTAGAAGTCCTTGCCATCACAATCAGACAAGAAAGAGATATCAAAGAAATCCAAATTGGAAAGTTTGAAGTTAAACTCTTACTATTTGCAGATGATATGTTGGTATACCTAGAGGACCCTGGAAACTCTGCCAAGAAATTAGTGGAAATTATTAATAAATTCAGTAAAGTAGCAGGCTACAAAATCAATACCCACAAGTCTGAGGCATTTCTCTATGTAAAATATGGGTCAGAGGAAATGACACTGGAAGAAACTATCCCATTTATAATTGAATCCCAAAAGATTAAATACCTAGGAATAAATCTAACAAATGATGTAAAGGAGCTTTTCAAGGAAAACTATAAGACATTGCTAAAAGAAATAGAGGATGTCACAAAGAGATGGAAGAACATCCTCTGTTCATGCATTGGAAGAATAAATATCATTAAAATGGCAATTCTGCCAAAAGCAATCTATAGATTCAACGCAATCCCTATTAAAATGCCAATGACATATTTCAAGGAAATTTGAACAGATTATTCAAAACGTTATGTGGAACATTAAAAAAAAACATGAATACTGAAAGTACTCCTAAGGAAAAAGAAGAACAATGGAGGCGTCACAGTATCTGTCTTTAGGTTATACAACAAAGCAGTAGTAATCAAAACAGTGTGGTATTGGAACAAAAATAGTCATATGGACCAATGGAATAGGATACATAGTCCAGAACTCAACCCACACATATATAGATACCTCATATATGACAAAGGGTCCAAATCTGCCCATTGGGGAAAAGAAGTTTTCTTTAACAAATGGTCTTGGAAGAATTAGACAACCACATGCAGAAAATGAAACTAGACCACCAATAAACACCATACACTACAATTAACTCAAAATCGATAAAAGATATGGATATTAGAGCTGAAAGTATAAAATACTTAGAACATAGTGGTGAAACATTTCATGGCATTAACACAAAGATTTATTTGGAGACTTCACTCCATAAGCAAGGGAAACAGAAACAAGACTGAAAAAAATGGGACTATATCAAATTAAAAAGCTTCTATACATCAAAAGAAAACTCCGTAGAATAAACAGGAAACCTAGCAACTGGGAGAATATATTCGCACACCATACTTCAGACAAATGGTTGATATTAAACATTTATAAAGAACCCATACAGCTCATAAGAAAAAGAATAACCCAATATAAAAGTGGAGAGAAGATATGAATAGACAGTTCTCTAAAGAAGAGATACACATGGCTCACAGACATATGCAAAAATGCTCTAATTCACTCATAACTAGAGATATGTAAATTAAAACCACATTGAGATAATCCTGTCTATAAAAGGCTCCAAGTCTTCTAGGTCAAACAGTCGCATCATTTAGTGATAATAATATGGGGAATGACATGTTAATATGGAAAAGATTTCAAGATGTACTTTAGAAATGGAAACGGGAGAGGTTATGGGGACAAAGGAACCCTCCTTCACTGCTGGTGAGAATGTAAATTGGCTTAGCTCTCCTGGGGAGAGCAGTCTGGAGAACTCTTCAGAAGGCTAAAAGTGGACCTACCCTATGATCCTGCAATTCCTCTCCTGGGGATATATCTAAGGAACCAAACACACCCATCCAAAAAGATCTGTGTATGCATATGTTCTTAGCAACACAATTTGTAATAGCCAAAACCCGGCAGCAACCCAAGTGTCTAACAGCAGATGAGTGGCTGAGTAAGTTGTGGTCTAAATACACAAAGGAATACTACTCAGGCATTAAAAATGGCGATTTCACCATTTTCAGCCTATCTTGAGTGGAGCTCGAACAAATCATGTTAAGTGAAATACGGCAGAAAGAGAAGGATGAATGTGGAATGATCTCACTTATAGAAGTTGAAAAACAAGATTAGAAGGGAAAACACTAAGCAGAACTTGGATTGGAGTTGGTCTATTACACCAAAAGAAAAGATGCTAGGATGGGATGGGGAGGGTTCTGGTCCTGGAACATGATGGCAGAGGAGGATTTAGTGGGGGGTGAAAACTGGGAAAATGTTATGTGGAAAACTGGGAAATGTTATGCATGTACAAATTATTGTGTTTTGTTGTCAACTATTAGCCATTAATTCCCCAATAAAGAAATAAAAAAGGGGAGTTGAGCGGTAGTGCAGCAGCTTAAGTGCAGGTGGTGCAAAGCACAAAGACTGGCGAAAGGATCCTGGTTCGAACCCTGGGTTCCCCACCTGCAGGGAAGTTGCTTCACAAGCTGTGAAGCAGGTCTTCAGGTGTCTATCTTTCTCTCCCTCTCTCTGTCTTCTCCTCCTCTCTCCATTTCTTTCTGTTCTATCCAACAACAATGACATCAATAATAACTACAACAATAAAATGACAAGGGCAACAAAAGGGAATAAACAAAAGGGAAAAAAAAAAGGGAATAAAAAAAGAAATAAAAAAGAAGTGGAAATAGGGTAGCACTGACCAAAAATAAAAGTAACAATTGTATGAAATACAATAGACTAGAATGACATTTTCACACATAAAGAAAACTCATTTTATAACAGATGTCAAGCTGATTTTTTGACAAAAGAATTTAGAAAAAAAAGGTCAACCTATTCCACAAAAGGCACTGCACAGTTGAATTAACATATGCAATGAAAAAAAAAAAGACATAGGTAAAAAATTAGATTGAGGGGTTGGAGGGAAGCTCACCCAGTAGCAAGTATGTCTTACCATGTATGAGCCCAATGATCATGTCAGAGCACCATGGCTAGAACAGGGGGAACTCCGTGGATGGTAAAGCAATGCTGTGCTGTCTCTCCTCTCTTTCCCTCTCTTTACTCTTTCTCTCCCTCAAAAAGAAAGAATGAAAAAAATGGACTCATTTCTTTATCTCTGTCATTTCACTAGGAAAATAATGATTAGCTTATTATTACATGAATATAATTTCTAAAAACAAACAAACAAAAAATCTTATTAAAAAGTGTCAGGCTTGGAGAACATATCCTAGAAGGATGACTGCTATCTAACATCTCTGCTTCCCTATTATTTATAAAGAAGTCACATAGTAATGATTTCTTTATACTCTCCTTTATGTTAAAATATTTTTTTGGCAATTTAAAAAGTGAAACACAATCATACACAGAAGAATAAATAAGAGGAACAAGAACAAATGATGACCCATATAATAAAGCTTGTAGCTAAAATTTGATAATTGTTTTCAATTCCATGTACTTTACTTGAAAGTGGCCTATATGGTAAATTTGTTCTGATTTTCTTAATAATCAGTATAAAAAGGGAAGCGATTTAATACAGGATGGAGCTCACAAACACGTATTAACTCTAATATTTTTCAGTTTGTGAAAAGGAAACTGAAGAGCAAGGTTTTATTCAGAATTATAACCTCCCACTGCCTTGTACTGTCTTCTTTCTTGCTTTGGGGGAAAACTCAGGCACACAATCAACATTTTGCTAGGAAAAAGTAATAAAGCTTTCATATTTCAAGGACTTCCTGTAGTAGTCTTCTGTTTCTTTTTGTCTCTCTGTGTCTGTTACTATTTATCACCTGATATTAATATCTTAGAAACTATTTGGGAGTTTTATTATTTTGAAGTTTCTTACAGTAGATGTTAGAAAATATATCTGGTTAATGTAAAACTTATGCTTACTTATTTATTTACTATATGCACTTTCTGAAGATGCTGCTAATGCCCTGGGGAATTTTATCAATTATAAATTTTAAAGGTTGTTATAAATCCCCTTTTCAATCAATATATAGTAGACTCCTGGCAAAGCACGAACAGTCTAGAAATAAGTCTTAAAATAATATTCTTTGCTTTGTGATATATTTCAACTCTCAGTTGAAAAGATTCCTTTCTATTCAATGAAATACTGGTACAGAGAGTAGTAATAGCACTAATGATATTTAGTGTACTTACCCAAGTTGTCTTGCAATTTTCTTCTACTTAAATAAGAAGAAATTATGATAATTCATGGTAGAAAACATCCGGCCTCTGTTTTCTCTTCCTTTAATGATGACAAAGAAAAATATTTTCTTCATACCAGCTTTTATGAAAAATTATTTCTGCTTCAATCTCACTCCAGGCAGTACTTGGCTCAGAAACTTCAGGGTGTGTCTCAGAAAAGGGTGTGCCGGAAAAACTGGCAGGTGGGAGGCTGAGAGGATGAAGGAAGTTTGCAGGCTAGACTTTAGTTTCGTTTTCCTAGAACGGGGTTTACAAAAGAGCTTTTACTCTCTGAAGTGCTATTTTTATCAGTCAGTATTCTGCCACCTTCTGGCTTACTTGGTTAAAATCTTCAGGCTTAATTTTGGCTCTTTCAGAATTTTCTGAGGGCTGCAGAGAATCTTCAAACAAGGGATCATAGACAAGTTCTACTGTCGTCTGAATGGCTCCCTTGGGAGCAGCCTTGTTCTTTGTTGTCAGTGAGCCATTCTGGTATCTAGTCAAATTGTTTATTTTGATATTTTGTAGGTCTTTCATGGTAAATTAATCATTCATCTTTGTTTTCTTAAATATAAAGGAATGGCCTTCAGGATTTTTTTAAACTCCCAGTAAATGTTAATACTGGATGATTTCATTCATAGGTAGGACTTGAGAAACAAAGGAAAGTGTCAGATGAAACTTTAATTTGGTGTGATCTACTGCAGCACATCCAAAGACTCTGAAGTGGGGGCCCTGGAGGGGATTGAAGGGGGCGGATTTAGAGGTACAACAGGTAGCAATTTGTTGTCCACACGTGCTCTACAGAGAGGCCATGATAGGCTCCGAGTGGATGGGCTACCAGGTTACTATTACCAGGAAGAAAAAGAAAAAGAGTTTAGTATTCTTTAGTGGAAAGCAATAACAACTTGGTGGTGGTGGGGGAGTGGGTTGTGTATTATCTATCATGAGGAAATATCAAACTGTACAACCGTGATAACGATATTCTTGTAATTTTACATTTCCCTATAAAGTGATGTTTTGATAACAGATCTATAGGCTAGTACTGTAGGGCCTACCCACTGCCAGATTGCATGGGAGTAATCTTTTCTCAGATAAGCTTTTAGGGTCAGGCAAATAATTATTTGAGTGAGAGTGACAATAGTCAACTTTTAAAAAATTAAATTCTACCTATTTGAGAGAGACAGGAAGAGGAGAGACTAGAGCACTGCTCAATTCTGGCATAAGGTTAAAGTCTACTGGGACTTTAACTTGGGACTTGTAGGGCAAAGTCTAGTACATAGTATTGTGATATCTCCATAGTTCTAATATGCAAAGAAGTAATAGCAAGTACTAAGGTCTATTGTGTCTTTTAAAAAAAAAGATGTGTTGTATGTTCAGTCAACTTTTGATTTCCATATTCCACTGCTGACTCACACTGATTTTTATAAACTTATCTGTCAGGTATTTTTTTTGTGATATTTATTATTAGTGATTTACAACATTGCACAACTTCAGGGGTATAACTGCATCCACCATCAAAATTCTGTGCCCTCCCTGACAACCATAGTTGTCACAAAGTCCGAGATAGTTTGGTTACTTTTTTTTTTTTTAAAGTTTGTTAGTTTTAATGATTGATATTCCACATACATGGAAAACCATCTGGCAGTTATCTTTCACTTCTACTTTTTTCAGTTAAGTATAATCAACTCTACTTCCATGCATTTTTTTCCTGAATCATTCATTGTCATCTTTTAAAATATGCAGAGTAGTATTCCACGGACTATATATCCCATTAATTCTTTAACCAGTTATCCATCACAGGAAATTTTATTGCTTCTACTCTTTGTCTATTGTTAGTAATACGGTTATGAACATATGTCCCTTTGAATTAGTGTGACCTTTGGGGTAGCACTGCTGGGTCATAAAGTATTTCCATTTTCATTAGTTTAAGGACTATCCATACTATTTTCCAGAGAGGCTGTACCAGCTTACATTTCCACCAACAGTGTAACAGCGCTTCTTTTTCTCTACATCCTTGCCAACACTTGTCACTACCTCTTTTGTTGGTGTAGGTCATTCTCTTAGGTGTGAGGCAGTAACTCA
This sequence comes from Erinaceus europaeus, assembly GCF_950295315.1. Classification (NCBI taxonomy): domain Eukaryota; kingdom Metazoa; phylum Chordata; class Mammalia; order Eulipotyphla; family Erinaceidae; genus Erinaceus; species Erinaceus europaeus. The sequence continues at coordinate 53,776,266 of NC_080169.1, read as the reverse complement.
TTGTGGTTTAATGTGCATTTCTCTAATAAGTGATGTGGACATATGACTCTGGTTTTTGCCTGTATGTCTTTTTTTCTTTATTTTATTTTTATTTTTTATTTTATTTATTTTAAATATTTTAAAAATTATTTCTTTTTCCTCCAGGGTTATTGCTGGGCTCGGTGCCTGCACCATGAATCCACCGCTCCTGGAGGCCATTTCTCCCCCCTTTTGTTGCCCTTGTTGTTGTAGCCTTGTTGTGGCTATTATTATTGCCATTGTTGATGTTGTTCGTTGTTGGATAGGACAGAGAGAAATGGAGAGAGGAGGGGAAGACAGAGAGGGGGAGAGAAAGATAGACACCTGCAGACCTGATTCACTGCCTGTGAAGCGACTCCCTTGCAGGTGGGGAGCCAGGGACTCCAACCGGGATCCTTCCTCGGTCCTTGAGCTTTGCGCCACATGCACTTAACCCACTGCGACCCCCATTTTATTTTATTTTTATTTAAGAAAGGGGACATTAACAAAATCATAGGATGGGGGGGTACAACTCCACACAATTCCCACCACCCAATCTCTATATCCTGTCCCCTCCCCACTAGCTTTCCCATTCTCTATCTCTCTGGAAGCATGGACCCAAGTTTGTTGTGAACGGTGCAGAAGGTGGAAGGTCTGGCTTCTGTAATCGCTTCCCTGCTGAACATGGGCATTGACTAGTCGATCCATACTCCCAGTCTGCCTCTCTCTTTCCCTAGTAGGGCGGATCTCTGGGGAAGTGGAGCTCCAGGACGCATTGGTGGGGTCTTCAGTCCAGGGAAGTCTGGCTGTCATCCTGATGGCATCTGGAACCTGGTGGCTGAAAAGAGAGTTAACATACAAAGTCAAACAAATTGTTGAAGAATCATGGACCCAAAGGATGGAATAGTGGAGATAAAGTGTTGGGGGGTACTCACTGCAAACTCTAGTGTACTAATGCTTTCAGGTATATATTTGCCCTGGTTTATGGATACGTGTGGACATATGCTCTGTCTCCTGGAACCTGGTCTATATCTAGGTTTTGGGACTTTGTTAGGAAGTGAACCACCGGGGATGGAGTTAGAGAATACTATGAAAGGAAAGGTCTCACCCTAGTGATGAAACTGAAGGGTTGTCATTCCACACCTGAAGTCTCTGGACACAGTCTGAAGTGAAGCATGCTGGGGTGGCACTCATTGCATTGATTAGGTTGAGTGAGATCAGCAGATGCGATATTATTTGATAAGAATTGGGAGAAGCATACGGGAAAGTGGGCCCTACCCTAGGGTCCCAGGACTGGGGGAAGTTTAGGCTCTATAGTGGAAATATGAGGTTCCTGCTGTCTTAGGGTTCAAGAAGACAATGGATAGTTATTGTTAACATCACATTATTTGGTAATTGGGTTAACTTTGAAAAGTCCCTTTGTTAGACATACAATCAATTTCCCCCCCATATTAATTAAATAGTGATTTATATGACTACAATTTAATAGGTGTGTACATAAACACCATTCTCACCACCAAAAGATTGTGTCCCATCCCACCCCCCCCACACACCTTGCCTGCCCAGGAAGCCACATCTCCATCCTACCCCTCACCACAGGGTATTTACTTTGGTGCCCTACTTTCAATTTAGTCAGATCCTGCTTTTAGTTTCCCTTTCTGATCTTTTTTCTCAACTTCTGTTGATGGGTGGGGTCATCCCATACTCATCTTTATCTTTCTGACTTAACTCACTTATGTATGTCTTTTTTTACAGAACTTTTTCCTCAGATCTCTTTCCCACTTTTTAACGGGTTGTTAGGTTTTTGTTCTTCTTTATGATTCCTTAAAATATTTTCAGTATTAATTTTGTCAAAATTGTGACACAAACACTTCTCCTAATTATAAGGGAAAGCACTGTTCTAAATATTTTATTTTAACTTATTTATTGACAAAATCCTTTGTGATAGAGGCTCTAGTTATCATCTCCCTTTAAAAACTGTCACAGTTATATACAAGATACTGGGTATTATACCCTAACAAAGGGACTTTTAAAAATTAACCCAATTACCAAATAATGTGATGGTAACAATAACTATCCATTGTCTTCTTGAACCCTAAGACAGCAGGAACCTCACATTTCCACTATAGAGCCTATATTTTCCCCAGTCCTGGAACCTTAGGGTGGGGCCCACTTTCCTGCATGCTTCTTCCAATTCTTATCAAGTAATATTGCATCCCCCAATCGCAACCTAATCAACGCAATGAGTGCCACCTCAACATGCTTCAGCTCAGACTGTGTCCAGAGACTTCAGGTTTGAAATAACAACCCTTTAGCTTCATTACTCGGGTGAGACATTTCCTTTCATAGTATTCTCTAACCATCCCAGTTGGTTCACTTCCTAACAAAGTCCCAAAACCTAGATATAGACCATGTTCCGTGAGATAGAGCATATGTTCACACGTATCCATAAACTAGGGCAAAATATATACCTGAAAGCAGAAGTACAATAGAATTTGCACTTCATCTCCACTATTCCAACCTTTGGGTCCATGACTGTTCAACAATTTGTTTGGCTTTGTATATTAACTCTTTTTTCAGCCACCAGGTTCCAGATGATATCAGGATGGTGGCCAGGCTTCCCTGGATTTAAGACCCCACCAATGTGTCCTAGAGCTCCACTTCCCCAGAGACCTGCCCTACTAGGTAAAGAGAGAGGCAAACTGGGAGTATGGACCCACCAGTCAATGCCTATGTTCAGCGGGGAAACAATTACAGAAGCCAGACCTTCTACCTTCTGCAACCCACAATGACCCTAGGTCCATGCTCCCAGAGGGATAGAGAATGGGAAAGCTAACATGGGAGGGGATGGGATATGGAGATTTGGTGGTGGGAATTGTGTGGAGTTGTACCCCTCCTATCCTACGGCTTTGTTAATGTCTTCTTTCTCAAATAAATGAATAAATAAATAAAAAGAAAAAAATGAAGAAATTGAGGCACAGAGAGTTCAATGTGACTCTTTCTCATACAAATAAATGTATGTATGTATGTATGTGTGTGTGAGTGTGTATGTGTACATACATATTTCCTGTTGGTTGATTCTGTTTCTCTGGAAAACCCTGATAATATAACTAAGCTATAGAATTAATTTCTGTTCTCAAAAACAAAAGTCCTGGACCAGATGGCTTCATAAATGAATTCTACAAAACCTTCAGGAAACAGTTAATACCTATACTATTAAAGCTTTTCCACCTAAATGCACCAATCACAGACAAAGAAATAAAAAAAATTATTAAGAATCTTCCCAACAACAAAAATCTTGGACTAGATGACTTCACAAACAAATTCTACAAAACTTTCAGGAAACAGCTAATACCTATAATTCTAAAACTCTTCCACAAGATCAAAGAAACAGGAACACTCCCTTCCTACTATGAAGCCAACATCACCCTGATACCAAAAGTAGATAGGGACACAACAAAAAAGGAAAACTACAGACCAATATCTCTTCTTCTTCTTCTTCTTCTAGCGTTTGCCCTTCTTCCGTAGCCAGTCAACAGGTCAGGTTGAAAGCTGTCAGGAGCTGCTTGTTGCTGGCTTTGAAAGTGACTGGGATCCATGTGGATTCAGTCGGCTAGGAAGGATCGTCAGTTTCCCCAATAAATGGGTACTCAAGGGATGCACCACGAGAAGGTCGATCCAATGCATCCCACCAATATCTCTGATGAACATAGATGCCAAAATATTAAACAAGATCTTGGCCAACTGGATACAGCAGTATATCAAAAAGATTGTTCATCACAACCAAGTGGGATTTATCCTAGGAATGCAATGCTGGCTCAACATACATAAGTCAATCAATGTCATTCAACACATCAATAAAAGCAAAACCAAACACCACATGATTATCTCAATAGATGCAGAGAAAGCCTTTGACAAAATCCAACACACATTCATGCTCAAAACACTACAAAAAATGGGAATAGATGGGAAATTCCTAAAGATACTGGAGTCCATATATAGCAAACCTACAGCCAACATCATACTCAATGGACAGAAGCTGAAAGCATTCCCCCTCAGATCGGGGACTGGACAGGGCTGTCCATTATCACCATTACTCTTCAACATAGTACTGGAAGTTCTTCCCATAGCAACTAGGCAAGAGAAAGAAATCAAAGGAATACAGATTGGAAGGGAAGAAGTCAAGCTCATTTGCAGACGATATGACAGTATACATAGAAAAACTTAAAGAATCCAGCAGAAAACTATTCGAAGTGATTAGGCAATATACCAAGGTGTCAGGCTACAAAATCAATGTACAAAAATCAGTGGCATTGCTTTATGCAAACACTAAAACTGAAGAAGAAGACATCCAGAAATCACTCCCATTCACTGTTGCAGCAAAATCAATAAAATACCTAGGAATAAAGCTGACCAAAGAAGAGAAAGTCTTGTATACTGAAAACTATGAATCACTATTCAAGGAAATAGAAACTGATACCAAGAAATGGAAAGACATCCCATGCTCATAATCGGAATAATTAATATCATCAAAATGAATATTCTCCCCAGAGCCATATAGAAATTTAATGCAATACCCATCAAAGTTCCACCAAGCTTCTTTAAGAGAATAGAACATAAACAACAATCATTTATCTGGAACCAGAAAACACCTAGAATTGCCAATACAATCCTGAGAAAAAGAAACAGAAATCGAGGCATCACACTCCCAGATATCAAACTAAGGCCATCGTCATCAAAACAGCCTGGTACTAGAACAAAAATAGACACACAGACCAGTGGAACAGAATTGAAAGCCCAGAACTACACCCCCACACCTATGGACATCTAATCTTTGATAAGGGGGCCCAAAGATTAAATGGAGGAAGGAGGCTCTCTTCAATAAATGGTGCTGGGAAAACTGAGTTGAAACATGCAGAAGAATGAAACTGAACCACCTTATCTCACCAGAAACAAAAAACAACTCCAAATGGATCAAGGACCTGGATGTTAGACCAGAAACTATCAAATACTTAGAGGAAAACATTGGTGGAACCATTTCCCACCTAAACCTCATGGACATCTTTGATGAAACAAACCCAATTGCAAGGAAGACTAAAGCAGAAACAAACCAATGGGACTACATCAAATTGAAAAGCTTCTGCACAGCCAAAGAAACTATAACACAAACAAAGATATACCAGTCATAGGATGGGAGAAGATTTTGCCATGCCATATATCAGACAAGAGACTAATCAGCAAAATATACAAAGAGCTCAGCAAACCTGGCAACAAAAAAGCAAATGACCCCATCCAAAAATGGTCAGAGGATATGAACAGAACATTCACTACAGAAGAGAAACAAAAGGCTAACAAACATGAAAAATTTCTCCAGGTCGCTGAGTGTCAGAGAAATGCAAATAAAGACAACATTGAGATACCACCTCACCCCTGTGAGAATGGCATACATCAAAAAGGACAGTAGCAACAAATGCTGGAGAGGCTGTGAGGACAGAGGAACCCTTCTGCACTGCTGTTGGGAATGTAAATTGGTCCAATCTCTGTGGACAGCAGTCTGGCAGTCTGGAGAACTCTTACTAGGCTAAGCATGGACCTTCCATATGACCCACTAATTCCTCTCCTAGGGATATACCCGAAGGACTCCATAACACTCAACCAAAAAGAAATGTGTACACCTATGTTCATAGCAGCACAATTAGTAATAGCTAAAACCTGGAAGCAACCCAGGTGCCCAACAACAGATTAGTGGCTATATAAAGTTGTGGTATATATACACAATGGAATACTATACAGCTATTAAGAACAATGAACCCACCTTCTCTGACCCATCTTGGATGGAGCTAGAAGGAATTATATTAAGTGAGCTAAGTCAGAAAGATAAAGATGAGTATGGGATGATCCCACTCATCAACAGAAGTTGAGAAAGAAGATCTGAAAGGAAAACTAAAAGCAGGATTTGACTAAATTTAGAGTAGGGCACCAAAGTAAAAACCCTGGGTTGAGGTTGAGAGTGTATGTTCAGCTTCATGGGGCTGGGGGGTTTGTATAAGAAGGGGGGATCGGATGGGATACAGACTTTTGGTGGTGGTAATGATGTTTATGTACACTCCTATTAATTTATAGTTATATAAATCACTAATTAATATGAGGGGGGAAAATTGATTGAATGTCTCTAACTATTTAAAGCACAGATTGAGTGTAATACATAGGCTGAGTCTTTGATATGTTGGCTCTCTTAAAAGCTTAGACTAGGTAGATTTGAAGCAACTAGTGGCACAGCTATATACAAATAATATCAAAGGACATAAATTATGGTGATGTTGTGTTTGATATAGCAAATCCTAACAAAAGGATACTTCAAAGTTAACCCAATTGCCACATCACCCTCATTACTCAGGTTAAACCTTTATTTTCCTAGTATTCTTTAATTCCATTCCAGGAGGTTCACTTCCTAACAAAGTCCCAACACCTAGATATAGACCAGGTCCCATGAGATAGAGCATATGTTCACATGTATCCATAAATTAGGGCAAAATATATACCTGAAAACAAAAGTACACAATAGTCTACAATGAGTCAGTATAAAGTTTATAATGAAATAGTGTCTGCTTAGACTTAGATATCCTTTTCACCTACTTCCTATTACAGTTCTCTCACTCACTCCAAAGCTAACCTCATCAAAGCACTGACTTCAAAAGCTAAATAAGGGCAAGAGACTGGCATACTTTAACAATGACTCTTTAGTCACTATCAGGCCACCCCATCAGCTGGGGCCCTAATCAAGGAATCCTGAAATTCCCAAACAGACATGATGGGTCTAGACCTCGAATGAATTCCTCTCTCCATTGTTACATGTCATTTCTATGAGGAACAACACAGTATACCCCTTTGTGGGCCCCCATAGGACCTTGCCCCAGCTTGGATCAACAATGGTAGAGAATGTTCCATCCTCTGAAGGGAGGCTGGACAACATACTCTATGCTACACCTGAGGAAGATGGGTCAATATAGGGGCAGCTTGGAATGCTTCTACTTATGACCACAGAATGTGAGCTCAGATCTACAGGGATGCAGAGGTCACATAGACTTCTAAGCTAAATATGGGCCCCAGATCACATCAAATCGATGGGATTTACAGTCAACAATGTTTATTTATTTATTTATTTATTTATTTATTTATATTTCCCATATTAGGGAGCTACTCTTTTTCCTGATCCAGCTTTCTGGTCTTTTTTCCAGCCATGACATCATCTCCCCAGACAATAACTTGATCCACATGCATATCAGATGACAGGCTCAGTGGAAAAAAGAAAAAAAGAACTGGTATAGTCACAGGCCCTTTAGAATATAGCTAAAATAATCCTACTAGCTATCTACAAAATGGAGGACCCCCCAACTCTTCATCTGCACTATTCCAGCCTTTAGGTCCATGATTGGTCAACAATTCTTTTGGCTTTGTATGTTAACTCTCTTTTTAACCACCAGGTTCCAGATGCTAGCATGATGCCGACTAGACTTCCCTGGACAGACAACCCCACCAATGTGTCCTGGAGCTCTGCTTCCCCAGAACCCCGCCACACTAGGGAAAGAGAGAGGCAGGCTGGGAGTATTGATCAATCTGTTAATGCCCATGTTCAGCAGAGAAACAATTACAGAAGCCAGACCTTCAACCTTCTGCATCCCACAATGACCTTGGGTCCATACTCCCAGAGGGTTAAAGAATAAGAAAGCTATCAGGAGAGGGCAGTAATATGGATTTCTGGTGGTGCGAATTGTGTGGAGTTGTACCCCTCTTATCCTATCATTTAGTCAATGTTTCCTTTTTATAAATAAAATATATTTAAAAAAAAAAAGCTACCCCGGGGGCCAGATGGAAGCACAGTGGGTGCTCATAATGCTAAATCCAAGGACCAGCTCAAGGATCCAAGTTGAAGCACCGGCTCCCCACCTGCAGAGGAGTCGCTTTACAAGTGCTGAAAAGCAGATCTGCAGGTTTCTATTTTTCTCTCCCTCTCTCTGTCTTCCTCTTTTCTCTTGATTTCTCTCTGTCCTATCCAACAACAACAACAATAATAACAATGATAAACAACAAGAGCAACTAAAGGGAAAAAAATAGCCTCCAGGGGTAGTGGATACTACTGAGTCCCAGCAGTAACCCTTGAGGCAAAAAAAAAAAAAAAAAGTGACCTTGGAGTGGGAAAGCCACAGTAAAATGAAAATAAAGGAGAAAAGTTCATTAATCCAAAACAGAAGCTACTAGAGACTGATGTTATCCCTTGGTCAACCAATTTGCAGTATGACCATGAGAAGAGTCCATAAAGTGCCTGAGAAACTAAGATGTAGCATTTCAGTGTAGCAAATTTCAATGGAAATTTGCTTTTCCTTTGTTCTCAAGTAATTTAACTGGCAACACATGACTGTAAATTCACCCATTGCAATCACAGGAAGAAATCAATAAATAAATCTACAACTTTGTTATGAAGCAGAAAGACGTAAACACTACTGCCACCTGCAGAGGTCGCTGACTGGTGATATCCCAATTAAGACTGAATTCTGGTCAGCACATTTAACTTTAGTACTTGATCTGAATTAATGAAAAATAAAAGACTCTCTTCCACAGCATTCCATGACTTAGTGAAGGACAAAATGGACAAAATCCAGAATAGATATTTTTTTCTGTTACTTTTTTCTGTTGATTGTTTGAGGAAATAATGACTTACAAGACAGTTGTTACGAGTGCAATGCCTTCTGTCCTATGACAGGTGTCTGTGCACCACTCCCACCACTAACTATAGCCTTCCTCCACCATCCTACACTGGGTCTCCAAATCCCTCCAACTTCTGCCTGAGAGTGTACTGTTGAGCTTCCACATTTTGGGACTATTACTAATCTTTTGTGGATTGGTGAAGCAGTGCTTCAAGTGTCTCACTTTCTCTCTCCCTCTCTACCTTGCCCTTCTCTCTCATTTTCTCTCTATCTTATCAAGTAAATAAAATATATAAGAAGAATTTAAAAGGACAGAAAAAAAAGCAAAGACATATGGATCTTACCATCAATTTACAATTGTTAACATTTTTGGAGTAGACTTTTACGGATAGGATGGACTGCCCATCAAAGGAAGCATGTGCCATTTAATACTTTGTTTTCCTACTTATGAAAATATGCCATTTATTTTCCTACACCTTTAAATAAGACTTTTTAGTATAGTTTTTAAAAATCCTTTTTTTTTTCTTTCTCTGTATCTTTCTCTCTGTATCTTTTTCATTAAAATGTAAATAAATAAAATATTTGAAAAGCCCATTCTTGGGAAGAATTCAGATATAAACAAAATAAAAAGTAATGTAGAACCCACCACCTGGAATGGAGAAACTTTGGTGCTGTGTTGTCTTTCTCTTATTATGTTTTTCTAACTGAAATAAATTGGTCCAGAGTGTGGGGGAGATAGCATAATGGTTATGCAAAGACTCTCACATATGGGGTTCCAAAGTCCCACATTTAATCCCCTGCACCACCATAACCCAGAGCTGAGCAGTGCTTTGCTAAGAAAAAAAAGGACAGGGGCAGTGTGTGTGTGTGTGTGTGTGTGTGGTGGTGGTGGGGGGGAATAGCATAATTGTTATGCAAAGAGACTCTCATGACTGAGGCTCCAAGGTCCCAGGTTCAGTTTCCTGCACCACAGTAAGCCAGAAATGATCAGTGCTCTGGTAAATAAACAAATAAAACTTTTTTAAAAATGCTGGATTGAGAATAAAAAAAATTGGTCCAGAGAGGTACAGCCCTGGTTAAAAAACCAAACAAACAAACAAATGCAAACAAATAAACATAATCATCTCTTTGGTTTAATCACCCAGCTTTAAAGTTATTTATGTTGTTCTATTTGCTATCTCTTTTTTTTTTCTTCTACTACTCTAACTGTGCCTTCCTTAAGGTAAAAATTGGAGCACACTCTAATAATGGAGACTAGCATAATTATAATAGTCAAAATCCTAAATCCAGAATGCACAAGGGTGGATAGCATAGTGGTAATGCAAGGAGACTTTCATACCTGAGGCTACAAAGTCTCAGGTTCAATCCCTTGCACCACCATAAAGCAGAGCTGAATAGTGCTCTGGTAAAAACAAGTAAGGAAAGAGAAAGAAGAAGAAAAAGAAAAAGTCAGAATGCTACCACCACCAAAAGCTAACAATGATGCGGGCAACAGGAGCTCTTTCTTTCGCAGATGTGGAAATGCAAATGGTATAGTCACTTTGCAACATATGGCAGTTTTTACCCTAAGTTCTATCAACCACACTCCTTGGTATTTACATAAAGGAGTTGAAAACTTGTGCCAGCCTCAGCAAAGGAGAAGACTTAGGCCTTTTCCTGGATATGCCTCTTTTCTTCTGTTCCTTATAGTCCTCCTTCAAGGAGTGTAGGCCAAAATTCATTTTGGAGTACAGAGGAGAGTGGGTATGAGTACCATTGCTACTTCCATTACTGAGTATAGACATTTTGACTGGGTCCACATGTCTTTATATGTGTGTATCTTTTCCTAATAAACTTCCCCTTGCTTAGAAAAAAAAAAGAAAAAGAAAACTTATCTATATATGAAACTCTCAGATATTTAGAGTCACTTTTGTTTCTAGTGGGGGGATGAATTAACTGACATACAAGAACAGCAAAAACACTCACTTGGATAGTGTACTGCTTAAGTGTGTGCATGACCCAGGCTTGAGTCTGGTCCCCACTTTTCTGGGAAAATCTTTGGTGCTGTGGTGTTGTTCCTTTTCTCTTCATCTGTCTATCTAACAAGGTTGACCCATGGTAGTAAAGCCCTTGCAATGACAAAATAAATAAACTGATATGCATTCATCCAGCAATACCACTTGTAAGCATTTGTCCAGTGGACACTTAAACACCAATTAGAAGAGATAGACGAGTCCCTATGTTCATAGCTGCATTATTCATAATAGCCAAGGAGTGGAAGGAGCCTAAATATCCATCAACAGATGACTGTTGTACATATGTGGGGCCAGAAGGGAACATGGCAAATGTCTCATCTCTCCTTCATTTTAATTATGACCCTAAAACTGGTCTGAAAAATAAACTCTTAATTAAAAGAAAAACCCTGTGTTTGTCTTCTTCTAATTCTTTATTTCCCATTCTAGTGCAATAGTTACTTTTCTTTTTCTTTTTTTCTCCCCCCCACCCCAGGTCAGAGATATATAGGCCTAGATCTCTAACACATCCTTTTCTTTACTGTCATTGTTCACCCCATCAGAAATGTTATCATAAGCCCTTCCCCTTCTGTGGGCATTTCTAGGACTTTGCCCTCACTATATACTAGCAATAGTAAGGACTGCCCACTCTCTAAGGGAGGCTGGATCATCCTACTATTGCCATTCAAAGAGGACTGGCATTGTAATGTATGCAGCCTAGAAGGTTCCCATCTGTGACCATGGTCTATGAGCTCAGTATGACAGGACAGGGACTTGGAGGTTATACAGGTTCCTGTGCTAAATATGAATATATATGTGCCATATATGTGTGTGTGTATTTTTTTTTCAAATTTTGGAGCTACATTCTGCCCAAATCTAGCTTTCAAGTTCTGTTCTTTTCTGTCTCTCTCTCTCTCTCTCTCTCTCTCTCTCTCTTTCTCTTTGCCTCCAGAGTTATTGCTAAGGCTTGGTGCCTGCACTATAAATGCACTACTCCTGGAGGCCATTTTCCCCCACTTTGTTGCCCTTGTTGTTATTGTTACCATTACTGTTGTTGTTGGATAGGACAGAGAGAAATTGAGAGAGGAGGGGAAGACAGAGAGGGAGAGAGAAAGATAGACACCTGCAGACCTACTTCACCACTCATGAAGTGACCCCACTGAAGGTGAGAAGCTGGGGCCTGGAACCCTGATCCTTACACCATCTTTGCACTTCTCGTCATGTGCGCTTAACCCACTGCGCTACTGCCTGCCCCCCTGTTCACTACTCTGGCATCATCCTAGAAAATATTTCTAGGTCACCTCCATGTTAGCTATCAAGCTCAAGAAAAGATTAATAAATCCCATGGCTCCTAGAAACATACCTAAAATAGAAATACTAGCTTCTTTCCACCTTCAGTTCTCTATTCTCATTTTCTTTATTCCTACTTTTTGGTTCCTGTTTATTAAATAGTCTCTCTGCTTAAGTTATTGCCTTTCAGCCATCAAGTTGAAAATGCTACTATGATTCCAATCTGACTTTCCTGGGCAGAGAGTGTGGCCTGGAGCCTCACTCTCCAGACCCCTATCCTACTTGGGAAAGATAGAAATTGGCTTGGGGTATGGATTGACCTACCAATGTTCATGTCCAGTGGAGAAGTAATTACAGAAGCCAGCATTCCTTCTTTCTGCATCCCTAAAAGAATTTTGGTCCATACTCTCAGAGGGAAGAAATGATAGGGGAAGATGACTAGAGGGCTTAGAACCCCAACTCTACTGGGACCTGAAATGACTGTCATCAGGAATCTTTGTTTTTATACAATTACTGAAAGGAAAAAGAATCCAGAAAACACAGAGGAAGTCAGCCACTGTTTCACTTACCTAAAAAGAGAAGATGAAAAATGAAGAACACTCAGAAGTAGTAATAGGTGTAGGTGTGACTTATAAAGGAAGTTAAGGCAGGACCATAGAAGTGAATAAAAAAGGGAAAAATACATAGAAATAGATATATGATAGGTAGATAGATAGATAGATAGATACAGATATATAATCAACCCATATCTGTAACCTTGGGAGAGCTATTTTTATTATTTATTTATTTTTATTTATAAAAAGGAAACATTGACAAAACCATAGGATAATAGGGGTACAGCTCCACACATTTCCTACCACCAGAACTCTGTATCCCATCCCCTCCCCTGATAGCCTTATTATTCTTTAACCCTCTGGGAGTATGGACCCAAGGTCATTGTGGGATGCAGAAGGTTGAAGGTCTAGCTTCTGTAATTGCTTCCCCATTGAACATGGGCGTTGACAGGTCCATCCATACTCCCAGCCTGCCTCTCTCTTTCCCTAGTAGGTTTGGGGCTCTGGGGTAGCAGAGCTCCAGGACATATTGGTGGGGTTCTGTCCAGGGAAGCCTAGCCGCCATCTTGATGGCATCTGAAACCTGGTGGCTGAAAAGAAAGTTAACATACAAAGCCAAACAAATTGTTGACCAATTATGAACCTAAAGGCTGGAATAATGCAGATGAAGAGTTGGGGGTATCCTCCATTTTAGAGATAGCTAGTAGTCATATTTTAGTTATATTCCAAAGGGCCAGTGACTATATTAGTTTGTTGTTGTTGTTGTTTGTTTGTTTGTTTTTCCCTGAACCTGAAATCTGATATGCAGGTGGGTCCAAGTTATTGTTTGGGGAAATGATGTCATAGCTGGAAAAGGACCAGAAAGCTGGATCAGGGAAGAGAGTATCTCCCTAGTATGGGAAAAGGGTATAAATATTGTTGATTGTAAACCCCATTGATTTGATTTGGTCTGGGGCCCATATTTAGCTTAGGAGCCTATGTGACCTCTGCATCCCTGTAGATCTGAGCTCACATTCTGTGGTCATGAGGAGGAACATTTCAAGCTGCACCATTATCGACCCATCTTCCTCGGGTGTAGCACAGAGTATGTTGTCCATCCTCCCTTTGGAGCATGGAACATGGGAGAGCTATTGAACTTTCCACTGGAGGGGGATAGGAACACAAAACTCTGGTAATGGGAGTGGTGTGGATTATACTACTATTATTTTATAATTTTGTAAATCAGAATTAAGTCACTGGTACAAAAAAAAAAAAAGAAAGAACAGGTAGAGATAAGACTGTGCTGACAGGGAGCAAATATAACCAGAGGAACAGATTCATCTGTAAATGGGAGCAAGAAGATAGAGGGAGTTCAAGCTTGTGATTACTTTTTTAATGTTCTCTTTCTCTCCCAAAGCAATGAGTTGGAAGTAGGGAAATAGGTTTAAAAAAATTAAATGTGTTAATGTATGTAAGTGATAGATGAAAGATGCTGCCAGGGTTTCACACCTGCACAATTCTACTGCTCCTAATGAATTTTTTGTTTCCTCTTTCAATCACAGGGAGTGAGAAAAAAATGGGGAGGGAGAGAGGGACAGAGAGAGAAGGCAAGAAAGCACAGCACCACTCATAAAGCTTCCCTTGCCATCGTGCTCTTATATTGTGACAGAGGCTCTAACCTGGGTCGTCCTGCATGGCAAAGTCTGCACTGTGCAAGGTGAGCTATGTCCTGACCCTATATATACATTTCCATTGAGACCACCAGCATGAGGTAGGCTGTAGTTTGTCGTGGGTATATGGGTTTAAGTTTAATAAACCAAGGAGAGATTTTCTCTTCCATACTTGTTTTTTATTTGCTTATAACTCCAGTTTCATGATGAAGGAATAATCCATAATTCAAAAATTTGTAACAGTGAGACAATTGAAACAGATTTTACTAACTTATAATCAGTTATAAAATGACCAGTATCTACAAATTGAATTGTCCTAATTAAATACATCAATCTGAAAACACATATTTGGAACATTGAATAACTGTGCTGTGTGGTAAGGTTTCTGTTTAGACATGTTTTGTGCCCTTCAAGGATTATATTTCATTTGAAAAAGACTAAAGCAAGAGTCTATCATTCGAATTGTCATCAAAGTGCCATGGAAATAAAGTCACAGAATTAATAAAACACATTTGAGCGCTCGTGTTTTCTTAAATTACTTCTATGTCATATGCAAGAGGACCTTCCATGGAAAATCCTAGGTAAAAAGACACTCTTTGTATGTTCCTACCACTTCGGAGTGGCCCTGAGTAAACAGATATAACTGGTATTTTAATTTTTTCCTCTGTTCCATATTCCATCAATATTAGCTTGCCTTCAGCCCTACCATTTAGACGACGAAGGAGACCTTTCACTTCTTCTTTTTTCCACACGTGTCCACTCTGCCAGAAGGAATTGGTATTTTTTACTTTACTGATGTACTGCTCTATCTCAGCCTTGTGGACAAGACTGTTGAGGCCCTTTCTATTCCCCAGATAGAAGAGAGTACTTGCTTGCTTGGACCTACACATGAGCCTATAATGTCGATTGAAGGATTTCTTTAAGGATGAAACGTACTTCTCCATTAACTTGGAATCTTGATCTAGTTCTTGATTATCCGGCCAGAATAAAAGGCATGCCAAGAAGTAAGGATCTGGATATTGACGATTTATCTCTACAAGTTGCAGCACTTCTCTGAGCTGTTTTTTAAGTGTGTCAAGTGGCTGAATGAATTTAGAGTTGGGTTTTAGACAGCTGAGAATAATGTTGGCCAAAATGAAATTTTGTTTCTCCTTTATCATCCGTTTATTTGGGTTTTGCTGCAATAGGAAGGCATATTCCTCCACTATATTTTCCATGATGTTCCCAGTCTCCTGGTGACTTGGATTTAGATATTCCAGTAATCCAGAAAACCTATCTGCTCGTTTAGCTTCTAGACTTTTTCTGTAATACTCCTCTTGGAGTAACTGACTCCCTTTATTTTGCAATATTCCCACATCTGAATGGCAGAAAAGTTCTATGTACTGTCTGAAATATCGACTGACTTTCTTGCTTAGTATAATTTCTGCTGTTTCTTTTTGGGTATTTCTTGTTTTCAAAAAAACCATATAATCAGCAAAAAAGTCAAAACATCTTTTCAAATCTGATTGTAAATTTCTTAAGTGGGATGTAAACTTGCTGATAGCCAAATAATATTTACCTTTTGAATGTTCAGGAATATTTCCCTTTCCTGATAAAAATTCTACCGTATGTCTTTGTGATAATTTATTTTCTTTGTGGAAACAAGGAGTGAGCTGGAGAATCTGAATTGCGTAAAGACCAACTTCGATTTCACCCAAAAAACCAGCTGTGTTATACATCTCATATCTTTTTAAGGACTTCTGTGTTGACCAAGCCTCTGTTTCAGAATCTTTCTTATCAGTTTGCTCTTGAGATGTTTTGAAAGCTCTTGAGGCTTTTTCAGCAGCATCAAGGCAATGCATTAGATCATCAATGGTAATCTCCTTACAGCTTCTATTTTCATCCAACCACCATTTGACTTCATTTTTGTAGACCTGACCAAGTGTATCTGATATATAAGAGTTTTTAGGGGCTTTTCTTTTGGCCTGATATGCCCAATCCAGAGCAGTATTAAAGTTTCTTTCATGAATGTAGAAGTGTCTTGCTAAGGCTTGACAAATGAATGCATTTTGTGGAAATCGATTACTTCCTGCAATTAAGACCTTTTCAATTTCTTCATTTTGTAAATCTTCAATTAATGGAGAAAACAATGTGTCTGTTTCCCCGCCATACTCCTTGCGTTGTCTTGTCAGCAGAAGAGTTTGCACATCATGTTGAAATTTGTCTTTTCCTATACCAGAATTATAGAATAAGTTCTCACTTAATAACTTCAGTGCAATTCGACTCTTATCCAAGTGGTAGCTTTTTTTCAGTTCTTTTAGACAGAAGATGGCAATTAGTGGGTGAATGATCCGTACACCTGGGAATCCATATTCTGCAATGTCTGCATTTATTAGAAGTGTGGAATAAGTTCCCATCTTGTCTTCTAGGCTTTCTTGTTTCCATGGTGTCTTAATGTATGTGATTCCCAAAAATATTTCACACTGTGGCACTGAAATTGTAGAATCAGTAACATAGGAGTTGAGTAAAGCTAGGAAAGAAATTAGTTGTGTTTCCTTGCTGTCACCATCCTGTCCTTTCAGGATATTCCCAACTACATTTTCAATGTACATTTCATCAAAATTGCTTTTCATGATCATGAAGGAATAAAAGTTTTCAAAGTTCTTGTGCTGTTTTTCAATTTCCTTTAATTTGGTGCTAAAAGCTCTTTTTTCCTTGGGAGAAAGTTGGTATTTTAGTACAATACTATCATCTAATTTTGCACTTTCATCAGGATTCTGGGATCTCATGCAATTTAAGATAATCACCAGTGTTTTTTCATATCTCAAATCTTTCTCTGCTAAAATAGAATGGATGGCATTCTGTAGAACAAAGACATTTTCTTGTTCTTCAAAATCATCCACAAGGAGAAGTACAGGAATGTAGTCTTGATAGCTGCTTGCCTTATAAGCAATCAAATTGGTCACTTGTTCTCCAATTTCTGCAAAGTCAGTGGCTTTGTTTTTTAATACAGCACACCTGAACTTTTTCCTGAAATCCCAAAGAACATTCATAGCCAATGTAGTACCCCCACAACCTGGATGATGATAAAGATTAATAATTTTTGCAAACACAGGTTTAGGAGACTCTGCCCAATCCTCTATCAGACTCCTGAGCTCTTCGTACCTATCCCTTTTGATAAAAGACGAATAGTTTTCAGAGGAAAAATAGAAGTTCCACCAGGACACTTTGCCACCTCGATAAAAGTGTTCTTCTTTTGATTTTCTAAACTCCTCGAATTTGCATTCATCTTTCTCAATGTCTGTGTCTCCACACTCATTTTCACAGAGGATTTCCAGTGCTGTCAAGAAGTCTTCTTCTTTTTTCTCCAGGATAACTGAAGAAGATCCCCGGGAAGGCAAAAACCTTTTTGATGATTGAGTCACTGATTTCAGTTTAAGGATAGTACTGTTTAATAATTCTAAACTTAAAGTGGAAATACTGTGGTTTGTTAATTCATCTGACATTACAAATCTTGTTTGTAGTAGATCTTTCCATCGCTGGTAAATCTGTGGAGTTACACAGATGCACATGATATTTTGCATTCCATTGAGAACCTTAAAGAAAGTGCAGAAGGTTTCAATGAGTGGATCTCCTGGGCTTTCCACTGGAGAAAGTAATAGAAACACTACCAAAAATTTCCCTCTTGTCATTATATTTTCATCTGTGAGAAAATAAATTAGTTTTGTCACCCCTGAAGCTCTTTCTCTCTGCCACTGACGTGGTTCCAAAGGCTTATATGTCTCATCTTTCAAATCTGATCTACCATTGCAGAAGATCCAGCTGGGCTGCTGGTAAAGATTCAGACTAGAAATTTTCTCCCTCATGGTAGTTGTCTTTTCCTCATACTGATTTGGAAAGTGAAGATTTGCTACTCGACTTTCTCTATAAGTTTTGGCTACTCCCTTGCTCTCAGATTCAGGATCAAATTCCAGCACAGCAAACCATTTGATTTCTTTTAGAAAGTCTAATTTCTCTGTTTGACTTGGATTGCACTTGTTTGTTACAAGAATGTACCAATTGTAGTATGAATTATCCAGAGAGTCTTGGTTTCCTATGAGAAGTTTAATCAGCTTTTGTCCTTCACATTCTTTCTTGTTGGCTTTCATTTCATGTTCTTTTTCAGCATCTTTTCTATCTTCTGCCAGTGACTTCAAATTTTGCAGAAATGTTTTAAAGTTTTTATCCCTTTGTTTTCCATTGGCTAGGATATCCACAGAGCTAGCTCCATCTCTCACAAACAGTGAACTCTCTTGATTTTGTTTCCATGTATCATTTTTGTAACTTTGCATATTAGTGTAGAAATACTTTTCTTTACATATGGAGTGTTTTGGAATAACATCTACCTCAATAACAAACCTATCCGATGGTGTATAGTTCTGCAGTAGGACTTCTACAAATCGTGGCTCCCGAATGCATTTCTTGGCTTCTTTGATTTCACTTTCTTCAAAATATTGTTTGATCATTAGATTGAAGTGGTCAATGAAAGCATCTTTACTCCTGACTTTCACACCAACAATTTCACCATGGGGTTTGTCAAGGACTCCAAAATGGATGGTACCATTGGTACGCGAATTCATACAAGCTGATGCAAATCGGAAGACCTCATTACTAAATTTCATTTTTATGTCCTTTTCGGTGGCTGTTTCTGTGTTTGTAAGTGCTTTGAACTCATGTATTGGGTCTATGAGATTTAGTGGCCCTGTTTCAGGTTGTAAAATATAATGTTCTGTGTAATGATGACTGGCATGGAACTGATCAAAAGGATATGGCATGCAAGTTGACTGTACAATTTTTCTTTTCTTTTTTTTTTCTTCAGTAATGCCTACTTCATCTTGCGCATTTTTTCCTGTAGCAGCCAATTCTTGTGCTTTAGCATTTTGGATCTCTCTGACATCATGATCATTATTGGATAATGTGTTTTCTGTTGTTTGTGTTTTCTTTGTGTGTTCCTTTTTGGAGGGTTCTGCATGATCCAATTGTCCAGAATTCTGATTGCTATTTTTAGAGGAGAGATTATTCAAGCTCTTAAACTTGCGTTTTATTAAAAGTGCTGGACCTCTTGGTAATCCCATTTCTATAAGATCCTTCTCTGTTAGTACTTGTAGGACTCGCCCTGTCACTTCTTCACAGAGCAGAATCTGTCCATATTTTTCATCAATCTGAAGGTCGTTAGTGACCCATTGTTTCACATGCTCTTTAGTCCAATCTTGGGTCATTTCAGGTAGATTTACTTGTTCATCCATATTGAGCTGCAGCTTTCTCCTTTGAAAATATAACACAATAAATATTTTAGTGTTATACATTATGCTATTGAAATTTCAGTAAGTTATGTATAGAATCTCATGTTAATACCATATAAAAATACTACTCATGACTGACTCTTAAAGTTGCTTTATACTTATTTTTAAATATACTTGTTTTGTAATCCCAACCAGTGCCCTTAATTCTTTTTTTTTTTTTTTTTTTTCTTGTCTCAGGAGACCTGAGGGTGGGGACCCAGGACTTTTTATTTTTTATTTTTTTTTAAATTTTTTATTTAAGAAAGGATTAGTGAACAAAAGCATAAGGTAGGAGGGGTACAACTCCACACAATTCCCAACACCCAATCCCTATAACCCACCCCCTCCCCTGATAGCTTTCCCATTCTCTATCCCTCTGGGAGCATGGACCCAGGGTCGTTGAGGGATGCAGAAGGTAGAAGGTCTGGCTTCTGTAATTGCTTCCCCGCTGAACATGGACGTTGACTGGTCGGTCCATACCCCCAGTCTGCCTCTCTCTTTCCCTAGTAGGGTGTGACTCTGGGGAAGCTGAGCTCCAGGACACATTGGTGGAGTCTTCAATCCAGGGAAGCCTAGCCAGCATCCTGGTGGCATCTGGAACCCGAGTAATGAAGCTGAAGGGTTGTCATTCCACACGTGAAGTCTCTGGATACATTCTGAGGTGAAGCATGTTGAGGTAGCAATCGTTGCCTTGGTTAGGTTGTGATCGGCAGATGCAATGTTATTTGGTTTGGATTGGGAGATGCATACGGGAAAGTGGGCCCTATCCAAGGGTTCCAGGACTGGGGGAAGTAGGGGCTCTATAGTGAAGATGTGAGGTTCCTGCTGTCTTAGGGTTCAAAAAGACACTCAATAGTTAATATTATCATCACATTATTTGTTAATTGGGTTAACTTTGAAAAGTCCCTTTGTTATGGTTTGCTGGACAGTACCCAGTATCTTGTATATAGCTGTGCTATTGGAAGCTTCTAATCTACTTGGTCTAGGCTTTTGAGAGAGTCCACATATCAAATACATAGCCTATATATTAAAAAGATTCAGTTTGTCTTTTGAGAAACTTTGAGACATACAATTGATTTCCCCCTCTCATTAGGTGATGGTAATTGTGATTGTGAAATAAGGATTAACTGCCATCTAGGGTTGTCCACCTTTTTATGCTTATAATTTTTCTCTTTCATGATGAACATGGTGAATATTGAGCTTCTGAAACTTAAAAGCAGTCTTAAATAACAAGAGATTGGTTTGTATAACCAGATAATAGAAAAAAAAAACTTTGAAGGGGGTGGAGCCAAAATGGCTACATAGAAGCAGCTGCTGGCCTGAGCTCCAACAAGCAGCAGCTTGTGACCTAGGATTCTCCGGATAGGGCAGGGTACTGGGCTGTTAGCAAGAGGGTGAATAAGGGGTATGACGGGTGACACCACTCGGGTTAAAAACAGAGGCCAGGGGGGAAAAGAATGAAAATATTTTGATTATTTCTGAAGTTCACCCCTCCCCCTGACCCCAGAACCAGCCCCCAGGGCTGGACAGCTGCTCCTAGCAGGCTTCCCACTGAGCTATTTTCTTTACCAAGATTCCTGGATCTCGAGGGGTATCATTTCAAACCTTTTTCTTTTTGTTTTTCTTTCTCTCTCTCTTTTTTTAAGTGCCTGGAACTCTATTTGAATGACAAAATACCTGAACAATCAGAGCCTCACCCCTGCCTGGGAAAGAATACCTAGAGGTATTTATTTATTTATTTATTTATTTATTTATTTATTTATTTTGGATACTTCTTACAATTGGTTGTCTTTGCTCAAGCTGCCTGCAGTCAATTCAGAACAGTCCAAGCTGTAGACTGACTGTTACATTTTTTTTTTACTCTATTCTATTTTATTATTACTGATATATGTGTGTCCCTTTTCCCCCCTCCTTCAGGTTGACCAAAATTAACTGTTGTTGTTTTTTTCATTATTAGGTGACTGGGTGTTCTATCCAGTGTGAGAGGACTTGTTTCTCTCTACCTCTTCCCTCCACTCTCCCTTTTCCCTCCTCCTAATTAATTTTAAAAAAACCACCTCTTTCCTTTCACTACTCTTTTTCTATCTTGTTATTGGCTTCTTTTCTTGTTTCTCATTCTTTTGCTTTCTGAATTCACTGATACTCATTTGTAAATTATTTTGGGGAAGAAATCTGAGTCAGAGTGGACTCTCTGTATATGTGTGTCTCTCTTCTCTACTTCCTTTTCTCATCTTGCTATCCATAGAATATTACAGTGGACATTATATTTGAATAATTATCTATTCTTGCTTTCCTTTTATTTCCTTTCTCTTTCTTTTTCTTTGGATTAGGCTGCTATTATTTCTTGGACTGGAGGTGTTGTTTGGCTAACTAGTATTGGTTGAACTGTACCAATCCTTCCTTCATTTACTATTGTTGTAATTTCTGAAGTTGGGTGACTACATTTGTTATAAAGGTATTTAATATAGTGTGGTTTGTACTCAAAAACAAAAAAGTGAAGAATGACAGACAGAAAAATAAAAAAAAACACATCAATTAAAAAATGGTTAAATTGAGAGTTTTAAATAAAACTGCTACCACAACGAATCAAGACAGGAGCCAAGAAGAAACTCCAAACCAGTCAGAAGTAACCATAGATAAGAAAAGTATACAAGCAATAGTAAACCTAATAATCACAGAAATGAAGACAAATATGGAGGAAAGGGCTATCAGAATTAGGGAAACAACAGATGAAATGTTCAAGGAAAACACAAGCTACCTCGAGGGAATTAGAGAACTGAAAGCTGAAATAGCTGAACTAAAAGATCAATTAACAGAAAAAGTTATTACTATAACTGAACTAAAGAAAGAAGCTGAGGGAAGGGAAAGCAGGCAAACAGAATGTGAAAACAGAATTAGCCAGACAGAAGATGAGCTAGGCAAAATAAAGAAAGAGGCAAACGAGCTCAAAATTAGATTGAGAGACACTGAAAACAATAGCAGAGACATATGGGATGATCTCAAAAGAAGTAACATTCG
This sequence comes from Erinaceus europaeus, assembly GCF_950295315.1. Lineage (NCBI taxonomy): Eukaryota > Metazoa > Chordata > Mammalia > Eulipotyphla > Erinaceidae > Erinaceus > Erinaceus europaeus. The sequence goes on along the minus strand of NC_080169.1, from coordinate 53,753,762 downwards.
AATAATTGGCCTGCCAGAGGAAGAAAGAGAGGAAGGAATAGTAAACATTCAGAGGAAATTATAGAAGAAAACTTCCCAGACCTAAACAACAGAAAGGACATTAAGATTCAAGAGGCCCAGAATCAACCCAGACCTGATGACACCAAGACACATCATAGTTACAATGAAAAGAAGTAAGGATAAAGAAAGGATCCTAAAGGCTGCAAGAGAAAAACAAAAAGTCACATACATTGGAAAACCCATAAGACTATCAGCAGACTTCTCCACTCAAACTCTAAAAGCCAGAAGGGAGTGGCAAGATATCTATTGATCCCTGAATGAAAAAGGGTTTCAACCAAGGATAATATATCCTGCTAGACTTTCATTCAAACTAGATGGAGGGATCAAAACCTTCTTAGACAAACAACAGTTTAAGGAGGCAACCATTACCAAGCCTTCCCTGAAAGAGGTACTAAAAGACCTCTTATAAAAAAGAACATCACTACAATACTTGCCATTTATCAGAGCAAATAAAGAATTGCTGAATAAAGGCACTACAATATATTAAATTCATAATATCAATAAATGTCAATGGCTTAAATTCAGCCATGAAAAGCCACAGAGTGGGAGGATGGATCAGAAAACACAACCCAACCAAATATTGCTTGCAAGAATCCCACCTGACCCAACAAGACAATCACAGACTTAAAGTGAAAGGATAGAAAACTCTTATACAGGCTAATGGACCACAAAAAGGCAGGAACAGCCATTTTCATCTCTGACACAATAGACTGTAAATTTAATAAAGTAATAATAGATAGGCAAGGCCATTGCATAATGATTACAAGATTAAACAATTATTAACATCTATGCACCCAATGAAGGAACCTAAATGCATCAAACACCTACTGAAATAATTACAAAAATACATCAATAGTAATACAATAATATAGGGAGACTTTAACACTTCACTCTCACACGAAGACAGATCAACAAAGCAGAGAATCAACAAAGAAACAAGAGAATTAAATGAAGAGATGGACAGATTAGAGCTTCTGGATATTTTCAGAGTTCTTCTCCCCAAAACTCTGGAATACACATTTTTTTCAAATCCACACAGCACATACTCAAGGATACACCACATGTTAGGCCACAAAGACAGTATCAACAAATTCAAGAGCATTGAAATCATCCCAAGTATCTTCTCAGACCACAGTGGAGTAAAACTAACATTTAACAACAAACAGAAAATTATTAAAAGACACAGAATTTGGAAACGTAACAACATGCTGCTTAAGAACCGCTGGGTCAGAGAAACTCTCAAGCAAGAAATTCAAATGTTCCTGGAAACAAATGAAAATGAAGACACAAGCTATCAAAATATTTGGGACACAGCTAAAGCAGTAGTGGGAGTGAAACTCATAGCCATATTATCACATATTAGAGAACAAGAAAAAGCTCAAATAAACAACCTAACTGCATGCCTTAAGGACTTAGAGGAAGAGGAACAAAGGAACCCTAAAGCAACCAGAAGGACAGAAATCACTAAAATTAGAGCAGAAATAGACAACATCGAAAATAAGAGAACCATACAAAAGATCAATGAAGCCAAATGTTGGTTCTTTGAAAAAATAAACAAGATTGACAGACCCCTAGCCAGACTCACTAAAAAAAAGGGGGAGAAGACTCAAATAAATAGAATTGTAAACTATAGAGGAGAGATCACAACTGACATGACAGAAATCCAGAAAACCATGCAAAATGTCTATGAAAAACAATATGCTACCAAGCAAGAGAATCTGGAAGAAGGGGAAGAATTTCTAGAAACACATGCCCTTCCAAAACTGAACCAAAAGGAACTACAAAACCTAAATGCACCAATCACAGACAAAGAAATTGAAAAAGTTATTAAGATCTTCCCAATAACAAAAGTCCTGGGCCAGATGGCTTCACAAATGAATTCTACAAACCTTCAGGAAACTGTTAATACCTATACTTCTAAAGCTTTTCCATAAGATCGCAGAAACAGGAACACTCCTTTCCACCTTCTATGAAGCAAACATCACCCTGATACCAAAAGCTGATAGGGACACAACAAAAAATGAAAACTACTGACCAATATCTCTGATGAACATAGATGCCAAAATATTAAACAAGATCCTGGCCAGATTATATGATAGTATACATAGAAAAACCTAAAGAATCCAACAGAAAACTACTGGAAGTTATTAGGCAATATAGCAAGGTATCAGGCTACAAAATCAATGTACAAAAATCAGTGGCATTTCTTTATGCAAACACTAAATCTGAAGAAGAAGACATCCAGAAATCACTCCCATTCACTGTTGCAGCAAAATCAATAAAATACTTAGGAATAAAGCTGACCAAAGAAGTGAAAGTCTTGTATACTGAAAACTATGAGTCACTACTCAAGGAAATAGAAACTGATACCAAGAAATGGAAAGACATCCCATGCTCATGGATTGGAAGAATAAATATCATCAAAATGAATATCCTCCTCAGTGTTATATATAAATTTAACGCAATACCCATGAAAGTTCCACCATACTTCTTTAAGAGAATAGAACAAAAACTACAGTCATTTATCTGGAACCAGAAAACACCTAGAATTACCAAAACAATCCTGAGGAAAAGAAACAGAAATGGAGGCATCACACTCCCAGATATCAAACTAAGGCCATCATCATCAAAACAGCCTGGTACTAGAACAAAAATAGGCACACAGACCAGTGGAACAGAATTTAAAGCCCAGAACTAAACCCCCACACCTATGGACATCTAATCTTTGATAAGGGAGCCCAAAATATTAAATGGAGGAAGGAGGCTCTCTTCAATAAATGGTGCTGGGAAAACTGAGTTGAAACATGCAGAAGAATGAAACTGAACCACCTTATCTTACCAGAAACAAAAATCAACTTAAAATGGATCAAGGTCATGGATATTAGACCAGAAACAATCAAATACTTAGAGGAAAACATTGGTAGAACATTTTCCCACCTAAACCTCAAGGACATCTTTGATGAAACAAACTCAATTGCAAGGAAGACTAAAGCAGTAACAAACCAATGGGACTACATCAAATTGAAAAGCTTCTGCACAGCCAAAGAAACTATCACAAAAACAAAGATATACCAGTCATAGGATGGGAGAAGATCTTGCCATGCCATATATCAGACAAGAGACTAATCACCAAAATATACAAAGAGCTCAGCAAACTTGGCAACAAAAAAGCAAATGACCCCATCCAAAAATGGGCAAAGGATATGAACAGATCATTCACTTCAGAGGAGATCGAAAAGGCTAACAAACAAATGCAAATTTGTTTCAGGTCACTGATTGTCAGAGAAATGCAAATAAAGACAACATTGAGATACCACTTCACTCCTGTGAGAATGGCATGCATCAATACAGCTGCAACAAATGCTGGAGAGGCTGTGAGGACAAAGGAACCCTTCTGCACTACTGCACTACTGGTGGGAATGTAAACTGGTCCAGCCTCTGTGGACAGCAGTCTGGAGAACTCTCACAAGGCTAGACATGGGCCTTCCATGTGACCCAGTAATTCCTCTATACTGGGGATATACCCCCAAAATTCCATAATGCCCAACCAAAAAGATATGTGTATACCTATGCTCATAGCAGCACAATTCATAATAGCAGCCCAGGTACCCAACAACAAATGAGTGGCTGAGATAGTTGTTCTATATATACACAATGGAATACTATGCAGCTATTAAGAACAATGAACCCACCCATCTCGGATGGAGCTAGAAGGAATTATGTTAAGAGAGCTAAGTCAGAAAGATAAAGAGGAGTATGGGATGATCCCACTCATCAACAGAAGTTGAGAAAGAAGAACAGAAAGGGACACTCAAAGCAGGATTTAACTAAATTTGGAGTAGGGTACCAAAGTAAAAACTCTGGGTTGAGGGTGAGGGTGGATGTTCAGCTTCATGGTGGGGTGGGGTGGGGGTTCTGGAGAGGACTGAGGGGCAGGGGGTGAGATGGGACACAGTCTTTTGGTGGTGGGAAACTTGTGTATGTATACTCCTATCAATTTTTAGTAATATGTGACAGGCAGTAACAAGCTGTTACTTTAAAATCCCCTTGCATTCAAGCTAACTTTAAGTTCCCCCCCCTTTCTTCATTTTTGAGTTTAGATGTTAAGTTTTTGAGTGTTTAGTGTTAAGTTCCTTTTTTCCCCTATAAGTTCCCCTTCTTATTCCTGTTTGTGAAAACCCCTTGCCCTTTCCCTGTTGAGAAACAAGACTAATCAGTGAAGGCCATCAGGTGTTTTGCAGAAGTTCTGTGTGAGGGCCAGCCTTATCAGGACCTCTGCACAGCCCCAGCGGTATACTGGTCGCCAGATGGCCTGGTATGATGGTAGGGGGATGTGAGGACCTAATACCTGGTCAAGCCTTATTGGTTGTCTGGTCTTGCAAGGTTTGAAATTAGCCCGCGCTTCGCTTTGTATGGACCCCGCTTTTTGCTTGGTTTAAAATGATTGGATTCCGCATTTTTTGTAATATGTAATTGGATATAGATTGTAAGATGGAGTGGACCCCCTCCTCAAGTGTGTTCTGAATTCCTATAAATTGTGTGGTTTGAGCCCTGTTCGGGGTTGAGCTTGGTAGACTGCGGCCAGTCTCCATCTCGGCCCGGATTGCAATTCGTCAATAAACATCTTTTGTTTCCTTGCAGTGGATGGTGGTTTGATTTATGCTCGCTAACATAATATAAATCACTATTTAATTAATAGGAGAGGGGAAAATTGATTGAATGTCTAGAGCTTTTCAAATCACAGACTAGTCTTTTTAATACATAGGTTGAACCTTTGATATGTTGGCTCTCTTAAAAGCTAAGATCACGGAGAACAGAAGCAACCGGTGGCACTATATACAAATAATGTCAAAGGACATAAATTATGGTGATGTGTATGATACAGCAAATCCTAACAAAGAGATTTTTCAAAGTTAACCCAATTGCCAAATAATGTAATTATAGCAATAACTATCTATTGTCTTCTTAATCCCTAAGACAGCAGGAACCTGCCATTTCTTCTATAGAGTCTATATTTCCCCCAGTTCTGGAAACTCTGGGGTTTGGCTCACTTTCCTGCATGCTTCTCTCAACTCATACCAAATGATATTGCATCCACCAATCCTATAACCAGTGCAACGAGTACCACCTCAGCATGCTGCACTTCAGACTGTGTCCAGAGACATCAGGCATGGAATGTCAACCCTTCACCCTCATTACTCAGGTGAGACCTTTCCTTTCATAGTATTCTCTAATTCCATTCCAGGAGGTCCACTTCCTAACAAAGTTCCAACACTTAGATGTAGACCAGGTCCCATGAGATAGAGCATATGTTCACATGTATCCATAAATTAGGGCAAAATATATACCTGAAAGCAAAAGTACACAATAGTCTACAGTGAGTCACTATAAAGTTCATAATGAAATAGTGTCTACTTGACTTAGATATCCTCCTCACCTAGTTCATATTACAGTTCTCTCACTCACTCCAAAGCTAACCTCATCAAAGCAAGGACTGCAAAAGCTGAATAAGGGCAAGAGACTGGCATACTTTAACGATGACTCTTTAGTCACTATCAGGCCACCCCATCAGCTGGGGCCCTAATCAGGGAGTCCTGAGATTCCCAAACAGACATGATGGGTCTAGACCTTGAACAAATCCCTCTCTCCATTGTTACATGTCATTTCTATGAGGGACAACACAGTATACCCCTTTGTGGGCCCCCATAGGACCTTGCCCCAGCTTGGATCAACAGTGGTAGAGAATGTTCCATCCTCTGAAGGAAGGCTGGACAACATACTCTATACTACACCTGAGGAAGATGGGTCGATATTGCAGCAGCTTGGAATGTTCCTACTCATGACTATAGAATGTGAGCTCAGATCTACAGGGATGCAGAGGTCACATAGGCTCCTAAGCTGAATATGGGCCCCAGATCACATCAAATCGATGGGATTTACAGTCAACAATATTTATTTATTTATTTATTTATTTATTTATTTATTTATTTATATTTCCCATATTAGGGAGCTACTCTCTTTCCTAATCCAGCTTTCTGGTCTTTTTTCCAGCCATGACATCATCTCCCCAGTCAATAACTTGGATCCACATGCATATCAGATGACAGGCTCAGGCAAAACAAAACAAAACAAAAAACTAGTATAGCCATAGGCCCTTTTGAATATAACTAAAATAGTCCTACTAGGTATCTACAAAATGGAGACCCTCCCACCCCTGCCCAACTCTTCATCTGCACTATTCCAGCCTTTAGGTCCATGATTGGTCAACAATTTTTTTTGGCTTTATATGTTAACTCATTTTTCAACCACCAGGTTCCAGATGCTAGTGTAATGCCGACCAGACTTCCGTGGACAGACAACCTCACCAATGTGTCCTGGAGCTCCGCTTCCCCAGAGCCCTGCCACACTACAGAAAGACAGTGACAGGCTGGGAGTATGGATCTACCTGTCAATGCCCATGCTCAATGGGGAAGCAATTATAGAATCCGGACCTTCCATCTTCTGCATCCCACAATGACCCTGGGTCCATACTCCCAGAGAGATAAAGAATAGGAAAGCAATCAGGGAAGGGGATGGGATACAGAGTTCTGGTGGTGGGAATTGTGTGAAGTTGTACCCCTGTTACCCTATGGTTTAGTCAATATTTCCTTTTTATAAATAAAAAATTAAGAAAAAACTTTGAAATATGAAATTGAGTAAGTTTGTAACAGTAAATTCCACTAACTTCTCTGAATGGACTGCCCATATGCTTAAGGAATCACACATCTGTATACTACTTTTCAAATTGTTTTTTTTTATACCCATATAAATTTTAGCAATTCTCAAATGTCTACTGACTTCTTTCCTTGAATAGCGGATCTTCTTCAACATACAAGTATTTATTTATTTTAATGTTAAACAATGTTTTAACTTAAACCCTGCCCAGTATTTCAGCTTTTCTTCCCAATAGCACTATTCATGCTTAGATGGGGAAGATATCATAATAGCTATATAAAAGCCTTTCATGCTTGAGACTCCAAATTCCTATATTCAATCCCTTACACCTCCACAAGCCAGAGCTGTGCAGTGCTCTGGTTAAAACAAGCAAAATAAAAAATCAAACAAAAAACTGTTCATATTTACTGGTTCCTATTTTCTTCTATTCTATTTAAAATGACTTGAGTTGGGTTTTAGCCTCACAACTCCTTTGAAACTATCCCTTGCATACTTAAAAACATTTCTTAACCTCATTTATTTGCTCCTCACAAGAGCACTGCAAGGTTCTGTCTATTGGTGGTGTTGGACATCAGATTAAACCTGGAATTTCTTGCAAGGAAGGTCCATATACACTGCTGCATTATCTGCCGCCCCCCCCCACCCCCCTACTACGCATTTGGAGCAAATGACTTCCTTCCTTTCTTCCATTACCAGAGCACTATTCAGCTCTGGCTCATGGTGGTTTGGGGGATTTTGGAGCCTCAGGCATGAGAATCTCTTTGCATAATGATTATGCTATCTACCCCTGTCCAATTTGCTTTCTTTTTTCTTGGAGCACTTGAAACATTCCTCCCAGGTTTTCGCTACCCTAAACTCTTTTGATTTTTTTTTTCTCTACCTTACTTGACAGAGCCTCTCAGTTATCTTTTTTTTTCTCTATTGGTGGTTAATGTTTTATATTCAGCAGTAAATACAATAGTCTGTACATTCATAACATTTCCCAGTTTTCCACATAACAATACAACCCCCATTAGATTCTCTGCCATCCTGTTCTAGGACCTGAACTCTCACCCCCATCAATTCCTGAGTCTTTTACTTTGGTGCAATACACCAACTCCAGTCCAAGTTCTGCTTAATGTTTTCCCTTCTGATCTTATTTTTCAACATCTGCCTATGAGTGAGATCATTCCATGTTCATCCTTCTGTTTCTGACTTATTTCACTTAACATGATTTTTTCAAGCTCCATTCAAGATGGGCTGAAAACAGTGAAGTCACTATTTTTAATAGCTGAGTAGTATTTCATTTTGTATATATATCACAACTTGCTCAGCCACTAATCTGTTGTTGGACAACTGGGTTGCTTCCAGGTTTTGGCTATGACAAATTGTGATGCTATGAACATAGCTATACACAAATCTTTTTGAATGAGTGTGTTGCATTCCTTAGGATATATCCCCAGGAGAGGAATTGCAGGGTCATAGGGTAGGTTCACTTCTGAGAGTTCTCCAGACTACCCTCCATAGAGGTTGGACCGATTTACATTCCCACCAGCAGTGCAGGAAGGTTCCTTTGTCCCCACAGCCTCTCCAGCATTTGTTGCTGCTATTTTCTGGTGTATGACATTCTCACAGGAGTGAAGTGGTATCTCATTGTTGCTTTTATTTGCATCAGTGACTTGGAGCATTTTTTATGTTTCTCAGCCTTTCAGATCTCTTCTCTGGTGAATATTCTGTTCATGTCCTATTCCCCATTTTTTGGATGGGGTAATTTGTTTTCTTGTTGAGTTTTGCAAGCTCTTTATATATTTTGGTTATTAAACTCTTGTCTGATGTATGGCATGTAAAGATCTTCTCCCATTGTGTGAGGGGGTCTCTTGGTTTGGGCAGTGGTTTCTTTTGCTGTGCAGAAACTTTTTAATTTGAAGTAGTCCCATTTGTTTATTCATGCCTTAGTCTTCTTTGTAATTGTATTCATTTCATTAAAGACGTCTTTAAAATTTATGAAGAAAAGAGTTCTGCCAATATTTTTCCTCTAAGTATCTGATAGTTTTCTGGTCTGACATCCAAGTCCTTGATCCACTTAGAATTTATTTTTGTGTTTGGTGAAATATAGTGGTTCAGTTTCATTCTTCTGCATGTATCAACCCATCAGTTATCCTTTATCTTTTTCTTCCCTTTAACTTTATACATCTCAATATTAGAGTGTTTCCAGACTTAATCTATTTCTTTTTTTTAAATTTCTTTATTGGGGAATTACTGTTTTACATTCGACAGTAAATATAATAGTTTGTACATGCATAACATTTCTCAGTTTTCCATATAACAATACAACCCCCTTTAGGTCCTCTGTCAACTTAATCTACTTCTATTAATTTTTTTTTGCCACCCAGATTATCTTGCCACCCAGATTATCTCTGGGGCTTGATACTGGCACCATGAATCCATTTCCAGCAGCCTTTTATTTCCCCCCTCCTTCCCTCTCCCCTTCCCTTCCTTTCCCTTCTTTTGCCTTCCCTTCTCTTTCTTTTCCTTTCTAACTTCACCTCTCCTAAAGCATCCCCTGCAGATGGGAAGCAGGGTCTTAAACCTGGGTCCTTGCACTTGGTAATATGTGCACTTTACCAAGTATGTCACTGACTGGTCCCTTAGAAATCTTTTTAAAAAACAGTTTTATTTACTTTAATGCAATTCAGAGAGAGAGAGAGAGAGCGATCGCTACCAGAGTTCAGCTCTGGCTTATGGTGATGCTGGAGAGTGGTTATTGAACCTGGAACCTTGGAGCCTCAGGCATGAAAGCCTAATTCTTCAGTGTGGAAATCTTTTTATATCCAGTTTCTCTCTGAATTTTCTCCAGTTTTTATTTCCTTGATTTTGTATTTAACTGCAATCTGCAAGACTATGGAATTAAACTCAGTACTACTTTCTCTTTTGATTTGACATTCATATTTCTAATCCACTTCTCTATGTCTCCACCCTAATGTCTAACAGTCTTTACAATGAATATGGTCAAAATCCAACTCTTGATATGCACATCCACTATTCCAAATACGCTTTATAATATATCAATTAGTGGGACATGGCAATTATTTAAGACAAAAAATTTTGGCATAATCTTTAACTTCTTCATTTTTATACACCACACATTCATTCTACTAGCAGATACTTTTATTTCTACCTTCATTGTATATTCAGAATCCCGCTTTTTTTTTTTTTTTTTTACCTCCAGGGTTATTGCTGGGGCTTGGTGCCTGCACCATGAATCCACTGCTCCTGGAGGCCATTTTCCCCCCATTTTGTTGCCCTTGTTGTGGCCTTGTTGTGGTTATTGTTTTTACTGTTGATGTCATTCATTGTTGGATAGGACAGAGAGAAATGGAGAGAGGAGGGGAAGACAGAGAGGGGGAGAGAAAGACAGACACCTGCAGACTTGCTTCACTGCCTGTGAAGTGACTCCCCTGCAGGTGGGGAGCCAGGGGCTCGAACCAGGATTCTTACACCAGTCCCTGCGCTTTGCGCCACCACTGCGCTACCACCCGACCCCCCAGAACCCCACTATTCTTAATACTTCTACTATCAGCACTTTAGGCTAAGTCATAATCCTTTCCTTAGCTTGTTGACTGGTCTCCCTGACTCTGGCTTTACCTTTATTTCCTACCAATTCACTCTATCTTCAACACAGAAGTCAGTATAATCCTGTTTAATGCAAGTATAATTATGCCACATAGATTAAGGCCTTCTCATCTCACTGGAGCTAAGAGTCAAACTCTTTGTATAAGGTCATATAGGATGCGTTCACTTCACTGTCTCTTTGACTTTATTACTTTGTTGGGGCTCAAGGAAAAATCACTCCAAGATGTACCAATGTAACCTATGTATTATTTTTAATTAAGTCTGCTTAGGAAAGGACAGACAGAGGACTTATACTCCAAATTTTGTTTCTGCTTAACTAGTTTTCCATGCATAGTTGAGTAATTAGGCCAGAACTTGTGCTGTCTTGCATTATCTGTTTTTTCCTGAGGATGGGGCTGAGAATATGTATGTGGTTCTAGGCTTAACTCTCAGCATTGCCTTCCACAAAAATAATAAGTAATTAATTAAAAATCATAAAAACACATTAAAATCCCTATGTCTAACACAGGTAAAAGTGTTACTCTGGTTAGCGTAGGGGGAAAAAAAGACCTCTACTCTCTCTCCTTTACTCTGGGAGAAATTTTGAACTTCATAATTCTCTTTGTACACATTTAGCCTTGTGATCAATGTTTTATTTTCTCTCTTTGGAAATTCAACAGGAAGAATTCAGCCAAAAACTTTAGGGTACTCTAGTCTCTAGGAGGCAAGGCCTCAGAAGCTTTCAGATAAATATCCATGTTTCCCAGGAATCCTGTTCTGGTGATGTGTAGAACTAAAGTCACAACGACCCTGAATCCATACTCCCAGAGAGATAGAGAATGGGAAGGGTATCAGGGGAGGGGGTGGGATGTGAAGATCGGGTTATGGGAATAGTGCGGAATTGTACCCCTCTCATTCTATTGTTTTGTTAATGTCTCCTTTCTTAAATAAATAAATAAAAAGAACTGAAGTCACAAAGCAAGGTAATTTTTTTTTTCCAGAAGTACATGTCAAAATTACGTGTTTTTCCCCATTGTTTCTGTACAAGATGGCTGTCAAGGAAAACCTTAGCTAAATGATGATTAAACTTTGCACAGTTTAATCTTTAACTGGGTATAAACTTTTAATACTACCTTGAGTTATATATGACAGAGTTCTGCATAGCTGTACAGAAAGACAATTTTCTTTTTTTTAAACATTTTAATTTTATTTATTATTGGATAGAGACAGAGAGAAATTAAGAGGAGAGGAGAAGAGAGGAGAGGAGAGGAGAGGAGAGGAGAGGAGAGGAGAGGAGAGGAGAGGAGAGGAGAGACAGAGAGAAACCTGCAGCCCTGCTTGACCACTTGTGAAGCTTCCTCCCTGCAGGTGGGGACCAAGGGCTTGAACCCAGGTCCTTGTGCACTGCAGGGTGTGCACTTGAGAGACAATTAGAAAATTGTCTCTACAGGTCAATATTCTTGAATTCTACAGGTCAATATTCTTGAATTCCTAACTTTCTGGTTTACATTTTACCTAGGTCTTTCATGGTCAGCCCCAAAGACTTCCACTTCCAGAAATACTTTTTCTTTTTTAATTTTCAGATAGAGAAAAAGAGACAGGCAAGCAGAGCAGGGAGAGACCACAGCACTGAAGTTTCATTCAATGTGGTGGGGGCCAGACTCAAACCTGGGTCACTACATGACAAAGCAGCACAGTATCCAAGTGAGCTATTTAACCAGCCCTTTTTGGTTGAAGAACATATATATATATTACATTTTATTGGGGAAAGGAGATTAATGGTTACAGTACAGTTGTTGACCCGCATGCACAAACTCTCATTTTCTCATGATAGGTGTCTGTAAAATATCTTCCCCCTTTTCTGACATCATGCCCTTGGGTTCTAGATCCCTACCATCCCATCCCTGACTGTCCTTCCCCAGAGTCCTTTGCTTTGGTGCAACACACTACACCCAGTCCAAGTTTTCCTTTATGTTTTTCCCTTACTGTTTTGCTACTCAAGTTCTACCTATCAGTGAAATCATGCAATATTAGTCCTACTCTTTCTTGATTATCTAACTCAACAGAGTAACTTTAAGATCCATCCTACATGTGGCAAAGGAGGTGACTTCATCTTTTTAACAGCTGCATTAATATTTCACCACGTGTATATGCCATAACTTTTAAAAAATATTTGTTTATTATTGGATAGAGACAGAAATTAACTGTGAGAGAGATAGCAAGACACATGTAGCCCTGCTTCACCACTTGTGAAGCTTTCCTCCTGCAGGTGGGGACCAAAGACTTGAACCTGGGTCCTTGTGCACTTTAATGGGTGTGCTTAGCCAGGTGTGCTACCACCTGGCCCCCATAACTTTTTTTTTACCCACTCATCTTTTGTGAAGAATTTTTAAGGGTGATATATTACTACTACTACTACTACTACTACTACTACTACTACTAATAATAATAATAATAATAATAATTCTGTAGCATCCCATGAAGTGGCACAATGGATTAATAGTTGGACCCTCAAGTATGACCTTACTGAGTTTGATCCCCAGCATCTCACTTGTCAGATGCTCTGGTTCTTTATTTCTCCTCTCAGTCAACCAATCAATCAATCTTAAAAAAAATTCTGCAGTAAGTGTGGGTCATCACTACATTAAGAATTTGCATTCTTTATGTAATAAAATAAAAAATTAAAATTAAAAAATAAAATAAAATAAATAAATTTTTTTAAAGAAATCACTTAGCTACACTGGCATGTATATTTGCTTTTAAAGTTGACTTGGCTTTTGGAAACCAGTTCTTTAAAGAAACTGATGAAACAAAGATCTTTAATAATTAAAAACTTACCAAGGCTTTTCAGAAAGTTTGTACTTTTTATATCCGCAACTTCAACTAAGTCTTCATGAAGTTCCTCGACCTTGAGCTATTATAATAGTTGTCATTCTTGAAAATTTGCAAGTCATCATGGCAGCATCTATGAGGAAATAGAAGCATAGACAGAACAGATTTGGTCCTTTTCTAGTTTTGCCCGAGGCTATATTTGTAGAATTTATTACATAAAAAGGAAGATGAGATGAGAGAAGTAAAAATTTGAAAGAACTAGTGAAAGAACAAATTTTTTCACTTACATAACATGTCTTCTAATATTTAAATGCATTTAATGAAATATATAATCAGAGTGTGTTAGGAAAATATTCTCTATCATTTTTCAAATGGAAAAAAAAGAGAGAGAGGCATCAAGAGAAGTTTTATACATTTTCCCCATGATTTTACAGTCCCTGACATTTAGTCTCTTAATAAAAAATTGCCTAGTAAATAAAATTTTCATAAAGCAGTTAAATATAAGGATTTTTTTTTAATTGAGCTCAGCCTTTACTAGTTTTGTTATAGAATGATTATTTCACTTGATTTGAGTCTCAGCCAGAAATCTGGAGAAATATCTTTGCTGTGCTACCAGTAGGCCAAAATTAACACTGGCTTCAATCATCTGATTGCAAAGAATTAAAAATAAGTTGCTTATTATTATTATTATTAGATAGGGACAGAAAGAAATTGAGAGGGGAGGGGGAGATAGAAAAGAGGGAAAGAGACAGAGAGACACCTGCAGCCCTGCTTCATGACTTGTGAAGATTTCTCCCTGCAGGTGGGGATCAGGGGCTTGAACCCAGGCACTTACACAGTATGATGTGAGCACTTAACCTGGTGTGCCACTGCCCAGCCCCTAAAAATAAGTTTTACAAAGAAAAATTAAGAAATGCATTTTCTCCTTCAGTCCTCTTGAATAACTCAGCTTCTTAACACCTAGTGTCATTATTCCCACTGTTTTCTGTTGTATCAAACCCAAGCCCCCAAATGAGGGTTTTTTCTCACACTTGTTGATCCATAAAGCAGGACATATTAGCACTCAGAGTCCTCTGCATCAGAGTCCCACCACCTCTGCTGTTTTCACCTGTTGCCTCTTCTCTAGAAAGCTGTTTTAGGGACTTGGGGAGGCATATCTGGTAGGGTGTACATGTTATGTATAAGAACCCAGGTTCAAGCCTCTAGTCCTCACCCACAGGGGAAAAGCTTTAAGAGCAGAGAATTAATACTGCAGCTGTCTCTCTTTCTTGCTCCCTTTCTCTTCCCTTCCCTTTCAACTTGTCTCTGTCTCTATTCAAAATCTGAATAAATAAGAAGAAAAATAAATAAAACAAAAAGGGAAGCTTATCTCCTGGTGAGAGACTCTCTCCTTTTTACTATTATACTCTGAGTAATTCTGATATGATATATTTTCTGGGCCAGTATTCTAATAGGAATTTAGTCATCTTCCCAGATATCCTAAAGACTGAGAAGATGGACATTAGATGTTATCCTTTGTTAGGGTTAGGGTTAGGATTCTAAGAATGAAGCTCCATGTTAAAAATCTCCTGTTGTGGCTCAGGAAATAGACGAAGTGTTGAACTCTCAAACATGAAGCCCTGAGTTTGATCCCTGGTGTTGGATGAACCAGAGTGATGCTCTGGTTCTCTTTCTCTCTTAAACAAATAAATATTGTGGCTTCCAGGAGGCATGGCATGGCCATGTAGTAATAGGTTACAGAACCGATCTCTCCCAAAACAAATATTTACAACTATTGAAGGAATGTTCTTCCACTTCTGTGTGTCCTTCTCTATTTCTTTTAACAGTGGCTTATAGTTTTCATTATAAAGCTCATTCACTTCCTTCGTGAGATTCACCCCAAGGTATTTTATATTTTTGGATTCAATTGTAAATGGTATCAAGTCTTTGATTTCCCTTTCCTCTGACTTTTTGTTTGGATGCAGAAATGCCATGGATTTATGTGTTTTGATTTTAAATCCTGATGCTCTACTGAATTTATTAATTATTTCCAGTTGTTTTTTGGTGGTCTTTGGAGTTCTCTTGCTATAGTATTATGTCATCAACAGAGTGTAATGTCACCTCTCCGGAGTCCTACCCCTCTAGGGAAAGTTAGAAACAGGTTGGGGATGTGGACTGACCTGCCAACACCCACATCTAGTGGAGAAGCAGTTACAGAAGCCAGTACTCCCACTTCCTGCATCCCCAAAAGAAATTTGGTCCATACTCCCAGCAGGGGAGAAATAATAGGGAGAAGATGAATAGAGGGCTCTGAACTCCATCTTCATCAGGACCCAGAGATAGAAGAGAAAAAATAACATTCAGTAATAGTAATAAGCATAGGTGTGACTTGGAGAGAAATAAGATGGAACTATGGAAAAATGGACAAATGTATACATATATAGACAGCTACAGAAATAATAGTTCACTCATTTCTACAACCTTTGGAGAACTGCTGTAGCTTCCAGTGGAAGGAATGGAGATACAGAACTCCTGGTGGGAATCGTTTAGAATTATACTCCTGTCACCTTATAATTTTGGAAATCAACATTAAGTCACTAATAATTTTTTTAAATTTTTTATTTAAGAAAGGATTAATGAACAAAACCATAAGGTAGGAGGGGTACAACTCCACACAATTCCCACCACCCAATCTCCATAACCCACCCCCTCCCATGATAGCTTTCCCATTCTCTAGCCCTCTGGGAGCATGGACCCAGGGTCATTGAGGGTTGCAGAAGGTAGAAGGTCTGGCTTCTGTAATTGCTTCCCTGCTGAACATGGACGTTGACTGGTCGGTCCATACTCCCAGTCTGCCTCTCTCTTTCCCTAGTAAGGTGTGTCTCTGGGGAAGCTGAGCTCCAGGACACATTGGTGGGGTCTTCAATCCAGGGAAGCCTAGCCAGCATCCTGGTGGCATCTGGAACCTGGTGATTGAAAAGAGAGTTAACATACGAAGCCAAACAATTTGTTGAGCAATCATGGATCCCAAGCTTGGAATAGTGGAGAGGAAGTGTTAGGGAGGTACTCACTGCAAACTCTAGTGTACTTCTGCTTTCAGGTATATATTTTGCAGTAGTTTATGGATACGTGTGAACATAAGCTCTCTCTCACAGAAACTGGTGTATATCTAGGTTATGGGACTTTGTTAGAAAGTGAACCACCTGAGATGAAATTAGAGTGTAATATAAAAGGAAAGGTCTCACCCGAGTAATGAAGCTGAAGGGTTGTCATTCCACACGTGAAGTCTCTGGACACAGTCTGAGGTGAAGCATGTTGAGGTGTCAATCGTTGCATTGGTTAGGTTGTGATTGGTGGATGCAGTATTATTTGGTATGGATTGGGAGACGCATACAGGAAAGTGGGCCCTATCCAAGGGTTCCAGGACTGGGGGAAGTAGGGGCTCTATAGTGGAGATGTGAGGTTCCTGCTGTCTTAGGGTTCCAAAAGACAATCGATAGTTAATGTTATCATCACATTATTTGGTAATTGGGTTAACTTTGAAAAGTCCTTTTGTTAGGAGGATAAAGATGAGTATGGGATGATCCCACTCATCAACAGAAGTTGAGTAAGAAGATCTGAAAGGGAAACTAAAAGCAGGACCTGATCAAATTGTAAGTAGGGCACCAAAGTAAAAACCCTGTGGTGAGGGGTAGACATGCAGCTTCCTGGGCCAGTGGGGGGTGGGAGTGGGTGGGAGGGATGGGTCACAGTCTTTTGGTGGTGGGAATGGTGCTTATGTACACTCCTAGCAAAATGTAGACATATAAATCAGTAGTTAATTAATATGAGAGGGGGAAAATCAGTTGTATGTCTCAAAGTTTCTCAAAACACAAACTGAATCTTTTTAATATATAGGCTGTGTTTTTGATATGCGGACTCTCTCAAAAGCCTAAACCAAGTAGATTAGAAGCATCCAATAGCACAGCTATATACAAGATACTGGATACTGTACAGCAAACCCTAACTAATAAAATTTTTAAAAAGAGTAAGAGAAACCAAACAGAACCCAGGAAATTTGTACCAAAAAAAAAAAAAAAAAAACATCAAGCGGTCTGCTGGTGACACACCTTGTTGAATGCACATGTTACAGTTTGAAATGACTTCGGTTCAGGTCCTTAACTCCCACCAAAGGGGGGAAGCTTTGCAAGTAGTGAAGCAATGCGGTAGGTGTCTCTCTGTCTCTCCTTCTATCTCCCTTTTTCTCTAGATTTATGGCTTTCTTATTCAATAAATATACTTTTAAAATAAGTTAGAAAATAACTTACCGACAAAAATTATAGTTCAGGGTTGCCAAAGTGGCTAAACTTTATAACATAGAGCATAGTAAAGGCAAAAGTTAAATGGAAGCAGACTTTGATGAATCCAAAACTCATTAAGTCCTTTGCTATAATTCTATAAAATAAAATTTTGAGTTATTTTTAAAAAAAAAATGCTGTGGGAAGGGGAAGAATCAAGCTCAAAAACGTTTTTAGACCTCACATGGGATCAGAATTTTTACCAGCTGGAGTGGAAAGATTCCAGGAAGCACATGGATCTTTTCATAAAGACTTCAGAAAGAGGAAGTCTTAATAGTGCTGTTAGATCAACTCTAGATTAAATTCTATTCTAGATGTACTACTACTATTCTAGATGTACTACAAACATGTGCAAAGGAATCAAACTTTATATAAATAACCCAGCTGTTCATATCAAAGGTAAAAAATAGGTGTCACAAACTTTACTTTTCAATAATACAAATGTAATAATTTATCTAATCAAATTCTTATACGTGAGACAAGCAGGAAAATATTATCTATTACCAAGAGAAAAAGTAGTCAATAGAAAATCAACTCTGAAAAATTACAGAGATAATGTGATTAATAAAAAATTGAAATTGTATTGGTTTTTATGATTAAGTGCTATTATAGTTTTAGCACTTTGTGCTCTAAAAAGATACCTGAAATAATTTCAGTCTTCCTACATTTATTGAGACTTGTTTTATGTCTCAATATGTGGTCTATCCTTCAGAATATTGTTCATAAGCTCCAGAAAAGAATGTATATTTCTGTACTTTTCTATAGGTGACATCAGGCTATTGACATTTATTGATATTATTGGCTTAAGGTATTTCTTTTTTAAATTCTTTTATTATCTTTATTTATTTACTGGCTAGAGGCAGCCATAAATCAAGAGGGAAGGGGAGATAAGAAGGAGAGAGACACAGAGACACCTGCAACACTGCTTCACCACTTGCAAAGCTTTCCCCCTGCAGGTGGGGGCTGGGAGCTCGAACCTAGGTCCGTGCTCATTGTAGCATATGCACTCAACCAGGCGTGCCACCATCTGGCCTCTTTATTTAAGGTATTTCAATGCCATTATTCTAAACTTTTCTGGAGGCTGGGTCAACCTACTATGCCACTTGAAGACTGGTCCTGAAATGAGTGCAGCCTAGAATGTTAGTACCTGTGACTATGGACTGTGAGCTCAGACTGACAGGGACTCAGAGGTCACACAGGCTCCTGTGCTAAATAGGAATATATATGGGCCCTCAGTCAGATCAAAGGGGTAAGTAATACAATTTATATACTTTTCTCATATTGGGGAGCTACTCTTTGCTCTAATACAGCTTTCTATCCCTATTTTCCACTCTGACACCATCTTTCCAGACACAATTTTTAGTCCACCTGCATTTTAGCTATTAGGCTCAGGCAAAAATTAACAAAATCATAGGCCTCTTGTATATAAGTTCCTAGCTTCTTTCCACCTGAAGATTTCTAATATCATCTGTATTCCTACCTTTGGGTTCCTGTTTATTAAATAATTTGTCTTGCTTTATATCTTACCACCTTTCAGCCACTGAGTTGCAGCTGCTACCTCCTGATCACCTCTGGGCAGGTGATCTCACCAATGTATTTTGGAATCTCACCTCTCCAGAGCCCTATCCCAGTAGAAAAAGGGAGAAACAGGCTGGGGGTATAGATCAACCTGCCAGTATCCATGCCCAGTGAATAAGCAGTTAAAGAAGCCAGATTGTCTACCTTCTACAGCCCATGAAGAATTATGGTTCATGGGGGGTTCCCGGAAGATGGCGAACTGAGAAGCTTCTAGTGGCGTGAGCTCTGATCACATCTTCTAGAAACAGTAGGATTTTCTGCCTTTAGCAGGCCAGTCAATAAGGGGTCCTAGCGGTGACACCAAGGTGGTGACTATAACTTAATTTGGGTTAAGAATTAGAGTAAAGGTGGCACGGACTAGCGGGCAGCTGCTCCAGACTTCCCAGGCAGCGGCAGGCAAGGCGGGTGCTCTGGGCACTGTCCTCCGCCCAGGAAGGCGGCTCCTCCGCCGGTTGCAGAGCGCTGCTGGGTGGCCGGCAGAGGACCGGGAGGGAGCACTGTAGCTTGGGGGCTTTCTCTTGGAAGTCTCCGGGGACCACTGCGACCCTGAGGGCGGATCCAAAGACTTCTTGAGTATAGCTCTCATTGGATCAAAGGACTTGGAGCTAGTTTTCATAATCGAGAAATCCTTTAAAAAAGTCTGGATGGGGGGGTTTCCCGGAAGATGGCGGACTGAGAAGCTGCTAGCCGCAGAGCTCCGAACACATCTCCTGGAAACAGTAGGATTTTCTGCCTTTAGCAGGCCAGCCAATAAGGGGTCCTAGCGGTGACACCAAGGAGGTGACTACAACTTAATTTGGGTTAAGAATTAGAGTAGGGAAAAAAGGGGGAAAAAATTTTTTTTCTTCCTTTTAATTTTCAAGCATACCTCCGTCCCGCCCCTCCACCCCATAAGCAGTCCCTGGGGACCAGCTCCTAGCAGGATCCCCCACACCATCAAACAGGGTGCTTTTTTGAATTCACTGATACACATTTGGGAATTTCCTTTCACTGCTCTTTAATTACAACTCTTTTTCTTATCTTCTCCCTTTTCTCTCTCTTGTCTCTCTCTCTTTTTTTTAATCTTGTCATACACTTCTTCCTTCTTCTTTGCCTTTCTGAATTTGTGAATTATTTTGGGGAAGAAATCTGACGCAGAGTGGACTCTCTATGTGTGTATCTCTGCTCTAGTTTCCTTTCCCCTCTTGTTACTCCTAGAATATACAGTGGATAGTAGATTTGCATAACTGTCTATTCTTGCTATCCTTTCTATCTTTTCTATTTCTTCACTGGGATTTGGTTACTATTTTTTCACGGACTGGAGAAATTGTTTGGCTAACTGGTAACGATTAAACTACTTCAATACTTACTTCAGTTGCTACTGTAATTCCTGAGATTGGTGAGTGCAATTGTCATAAAGGTATTTAGTACAGTGTTACTTGTACTCAAGACACAACAACTGAAGAACAAAAAAAAAGAAACACATAAATAAAAAAAATGGGTAGATCAAAAACAAATAAAACTACTACTCCAATGAATGAAGACAAGAGCCCAGGAGAAACTACAAATCAGCCAGAAGTAACCATAGATAAGAAAAGTATGCAAGCAATAATAAACTTATTAATCACAGAAATGAAAACAACATTGGAGGAAAGGAATGGCAGTATTAGGGAAAAAACAGTTGAGACCCCCTAGGAAAATACTGATTATGTTGATGCAATTAGAGAACTGAAAGCTGAAATAGCTGTAATGAAGAAAGAAGCTGAGGCAAGGGAAAGCAGACTAACAGAAGCAGAAAACAGAAATAGTCAGACAGAGGATGAGTTAGAGAAAACAAAGAAAGAGGTGAAAGAATTTAAAAAGAGACTGAGAGACACTGCAAACAACAACAGAGACATATGGGATGATCTCAAAAGAAGTAACATTCGTATAATTGGCCTTCCAGAGGAAGAAAGAGAGGAAGAGGAAGCAAACATTCTAGAGGAAATAATAGAAGAAAACTTCCCAGACCTGAATAACAGAAAGGATATCAAGATTCAAGAGGCCCAGAGAATACCAAACAGAATCAACCCAGACCTGAAGACACCAAGACACATCATAGTTACAATGAGAAGGAGTAAGGATAAAGAAAGGATCCTAAAGGCTGCAAGAGAGAAACAAAAAGTCACATATAAGGGAAAACCCATAAGATTATCTGCAGACTTCTCCACTCAAACTCTAAAAGCCAGAAGGGAGTGGCAAGATATCTATCGAGCCCTGAATGAAAAAGGGTTTCAAAAAAGGATAATATATCATGCTAGACTTTCATTCAAACTAGATGGAGGGATCAAAACCTTCTTAGATAAACAACAGTTAAAGGAGGCAACCATTACCAAGCCGGCCCTGGAAGAGGTACTAAAAGACCTCTTATAAACAAGAACATCACTATAATACTTGCAATATATCAGAGCAAACAATTTTTTTACAACAATGGCACTACAATACATTAAATCCATAATATCAATAAATGTCAATGGCTTAAACTCACCCATCAAAAGGCACAGGGTGGGGAGATGGATCAGAAAACATAACCCAACCATATGCTGCTTGCAAGAATCCCATCTGTCACAACAAGATAAACACAGACTTAAAGTGAAAGGATGGAAAACTATCATACAGGCTAACGGACCACAAAAAGGGCAGGAACAGCCATTCTCATCTCAGACACGATAGATTTTAAATTAAATAAAGTAATAAAAGATAGGCAAGGACATTACATAATGATTAGAGGATCAATCAGCCAAGAAGACTTAACAATTATTAACATCTATGCACCCAATGAGGGACCATCTAAATACATTAAGCACCTACTAAAAGAATTTCAAAAATACATCAATAGTAATACAATAATAGTGGGAGACTTCAATACCCCATTCTCACACTTAGACAGATCAACAAAGCAGAGAACCAATAAAGATACAAGAGAATTGAATGAAGAGATCGACAGACTAGACCTCTGGGACATTTTCAGACTCCTCCACCCCAAAAAACTGGAATACACCTTCTTTTCAAATCCACATAACACATACTCAAGGATAGACCACATGTTAGGACACAAAGACAGCATCAATAAATTCAAGAGCATTGAAATCATCCCAAGTATCTTCTCAGACGACAGTGGAGTAAAACCAACATTTAACAACAAACAGAAAATTATTAAAAGACACAGAATTTGGAAACTAAACAACATGCTCCTTAAGAACCACTGGATCAGAGACTCACTCAAGCAGGAAATTCAAATGTTCCTGGAAACTAATGAAAATAAAGACGCAACCTATCAAAATATTTGGGACACAGATAAAGCAGTACTGAGAGGGAAACTCATAGCCATACAATCACATATTAAAGAACAAGAAAAAGTTAAAATAAAAGGCATTACTGCATACCTTAAGGACTTAGAGAAGAGGAACAAAGGAACCCTAAAGCAACCAGAAGGACAGAAATCACTAAAGTTAGAGCAGAAATAAACAACATCGAAAATAAAAGAACCATACAAAGGTTCAATGAAGCCAAATGTTGGTTCTTTGAAAGATTAAACAAAATTGACAACCCCCTAGCCAGACTCACCAAACAAAAAAGAGAGAAGACTCAAATTAATAGAATTGTAAACGATGGAGGAGATATCACAACTGACACCACAGAAATCCAGAGAATCCTGAGAAACTTCTATAAAGAACTATATGCCACCAAGCTAGAGAATCTGGAAGAAATGGAACAATTCCTAGAAACATATGCCCTTCCAAAACTGAACCAAGAAGAACTACAAAATCTAAATGCACCAATCACAGACAAAGAAATTAAAACCGTTATTAAGAATCTCCCCAACAACAAAAGTTCTGGACAAGATGGCTACACAAATGAATTCTACAAAACTTTCAGGAAACAGTTAATACCCATACTTCTTAAGCTATTCCATAAGATTGAAGAAACAGGAATACTCCCTTCCACCTTCTATGAAGCCAACATCACCCTGATACCAAAAGCTGATAGGGACAGAACAAAAAAGGAAAACTACAGACCAATATCTCTGATGAACATTGATGCCAAAATATTAAACAAGATCTTGGCCAACCGGATACAGCAACATATCAAAAAGATTGTTCATCACGACCAAGTGGGATTCATCCCAGGAAGGTTCAACATCCGTAAGTCAATCAATGTCATTCACCACAGCAATAAAAGCAAAGCCAAAAACCACATGATTATCTCAATAGATGCAGAGAAAGCCTTTGGCAAAATCCAACACCCATTCATGCTCAAAACTCTACAAAAAATGGAAATAGATGGGAAATTCCTCAAGATAATGGAGTCTATATATAGCAAACCTACAGCCAACATCATACTCAATGGACAGAAGCTGAAAACATTCCCCCTCAGATTGGGGACTAGACAGGGCTGTCCACTGTCACCGTTACTCTTCAACATAGTATTGGAAGTTCTTGCCATAGCAATCAGGCAAGAGAAAGAAATCACAGGGATACAGATTGGAAGGGAAGAAGTCAAGCTCTCACTATTTGCAGATGATGTGATTGTATACATAGAAAGACCTAAAGAATCCAGCAGAAAATTACTGGAAGTTATTAGGCAATATAGCAAGGTATCAGGCTACAAAATCAATGTACAAAAATCAGTGGCATTTCTTTATGCAAACACTAAATCTGAAGAAGAAGACATCCAGAAATCACTCTCATTTACTGTTTCAGCAAAATTAATCAAATACCTAGGAATAAAGTTGACCAAAGAAGTGAAAGACTTGTATGCTGAAAACTATGAGTCGCTACTCAAGGAAATAGAAACTGATACCAAGAAATGGAAAGATATCCCATGCTCATGGATTAGAAGAAAAAATATCATCAAAATGAATATTCTCCCCAGAGCCATATACAAATTTAATGCAATACCCATCAAAGTTACACCAAGCTTCTTTAAGAGAATAGAACAAACACTACAATCATTTATCTGGAACCTGAAAACACCTAGAATTGCCAAAACCATCTTGAGGAAAAGAAACAGAAATGGAGGCATCACACTCCCAGACCTTATACTATATTATAAAGCCATCATCATCAAAACAGCATGGTACTGGAACAAAAATAGGCACACAGACCAGTGGAACAGAATTGAAAGCCCAGAAGTAAATCCCAACACCTATGGGCATCTAATCTTTGATAAGGGGGCCCAAAGGATTAAATGGAAGAAGGAGGCTCTCTTCAATAAATGGTGCTGGGAAAACTGGGTTGAAACATGCAGAAGAATGAAATTGAACCACTTTATCTCACCAGAAACAAAAATCAACTCCAAATGGATCAAAGACCTAGATGTCAGACCAGAAACAATCAAATACTTAGAGGAAAACATTGGTAAAACACTTTCCCACATACACCTCAAGGACATCTTTGATGAATCAAACCCAATTGCAAGGAAGACTAAAGCAGAAACAAACCAATGGGACTACATCAAATTGAAAAGCTTCTGCACATCCAAAGAAACTATTAAACAAACAGAGAGACCCCTCACAGAATGGGAGAAGATCTTCACATGCCAGACATCAGACAAGAAACTAATCACCAAAATATATAAAGAGCTCAGCAAACTTAGCACCAAAAAAGCAAATGACCCCATCCAAAAATGGGCAGAGGATATGAACAAAACATTCACTACAGAGGAGATCCAAAAGGCTAATAAACATATGAAAAACTGCTCTAGGTCACTGATTGTCAGAGAAATGCAAATTAAGACAACACTAAGATACCACCTCACTCCTGTAAGAATGGCATACATCAAAAAGGACGGCAGCAACAAATGCTGGTGAGGCTGTGGGGACAGAGGAACCCTTTTACATTGCTGATGGGAATGTAAATTGGTACAGCCTCTGTGGAGAGCAGTCTGGAAAACTCTCACAAGGCTAGACATGGACCTTCCATATGATCCAGTAATTCCTCTCCTGAGGTTATACCCCAAGGACTCCATAACACCCAACCAAAAAGAGGTATGTACTCCTATGTTGTTAGCAGCACAATTCATAATAGCTAATACCTGGAAGCAACCCAGGTGCCCAACAACAGATGAGTGGCTGAGAACGCTGTGGTATATATACACAATGGAATACTATGCAGATATAAAGAACAATGAACCCACCTTCTCTGACCCATCTTGGACAGAGCTAGAAGGAATTATGTTAAGTGAGCTAAGTCAGAAAGATAAAGGTGAGTATGGGATGATCCCATTCATCAACAGAAGTTGAGTAAGAAGATCTGAAAGGGAAACTAAAAGCAGGACCTGATCAAATTGTAAGTAGGGCACCAAAGTAAAAACCCTGTGGTGAGGGGTAGACATGCAGCTTCCTGGGCCAGTGGGGGGTGGGAGTGGGTGGGAGGGATGGGTCACAGTCCTTTGGTGGTGGGAATGGTGTTTATGTACACTCCTAGCAAAATGTAGACATATAAATCAGTAGTTAATTAATATGAGAGGGGGAAAATCAGTTGTATGTCTCAAAGTTTCTCAAAACACAAACTGAATCTTTTTAATATATACGCTGTGTATTTGATATGCGGACTCTCTCAAAAGCCTAGACCAAGTAGATTAGAAGCATCCAATAGCACAGCTATATACAAGATACTGGATACAGTACAGCAAACCATAATAAAAGGACTTTTCAAAGTTAACCCAATTACCAAATAATGTGATGATAACATTAACTATCGATTGTCTTTTGGAACCCTAAGACAGCAGGAACCTCACATCTCCACTATAGAGCCGCTACTTCCCCCAGTCCTGGAACCCTTGGATAGGGCCCACTTTCCCGTATGCGTCTCCCAATCCATACCAAATAATACTGCATCCGCCAATCACAACCTAACCAACG
Source organism: Erinaceus europaeus (assembly GCF_950295315.1). Lineage (NCBI taxonomy): Eukaryota > Metazoa > Chordata > Mammalia > Eulipotyphla > Erinaceidae > Erinaceus > Erinaceus europaeus. The sequence continues at coordinate 53,727,788 of NC_080169.1, read as the reverse complement.
CAACGATTGACACCTCAACATGCTTCACCTCAGACTGTGTCCAGAGACTTCACGTGTGGAATGACAACCCTTCAGCTTCACTACTCGGGTGAGACCTTTCCTTTTATATTACACTCTAATTTCATCTCAGGTGGTTCACTTTCTAACAAAGTCCCATAACCTAGATATACACCAGTTTCTGTGAGAGAGAGCTTATGTTCACACATATCCATAAACTACTGCAAAATATATACCTGAAAGCAGAAGTACACTAGAGTTTGCAGTGAGTACCTCCCTAACACTTCCTCTCCACTATTCCAAGCTTGGGATCCATGATTGCTCAACAAATTGTTTGGCTTCATATGTTAACTCTCTTTTCAATCGCCAGGTTCCAAATGCCACCAGGATGCTGGCCAGGCTTCCCTGGATTGAAGACCCCACCAATGTGTCCTGGAGCTCAGCTTCCCCAGAGACACACCTTACTAGGGAAAGAGAGAGGCAGACTGGGAGTATGGACCGACCAGTCAACGTCCATGTTCAGCAGGGAAGCAATTACAGAAGCCAGACCTTCTACCTTCTGCAACCCTCAATGACCCTGGGTCCATGCTCCCAGAGGGCTAGAGAATGGGAAAGCTATCATGGGAGGGGGTGCGTTATGGAGATTGGGTGGTGGGAATTGTGTGGAGTTGTACCCCTCCTACCTTATGGTTTTTCTCATTAATCCTTTCTTAAATAAAAAATTTAAAAAAAAAGAATTTTGGTTCATACTCCCAGAGGGACAGTGGAGGGGATGGTACAAGCAACTCTGATGGTAGGAACTGAAATGAATTATACCCCTGTTATCTTGTTAATCATTATTAAATCACTAATGAAAAATTTAAAAGATAAAATCATATTGTCAAAAGAATTTTTAAAATCTACTCATGTGGTACACCCGTTTGTTATGCAATTTAACTTGTTTTTTTTAAAATTTTATCTTTATTTATTTTTTTTATAGAAAACGAGAAGGGGAAATAGAGAGGGAGAGAGACAGAGAGACACCCACAGCCCTTCTTCACCACTCTTGATGTATTCTCTCTGCAGGTGGGGATCAGGGGCTCGAACCTGGGTTCTTGAGCACTGTAATATGTGCTCTCAACCAGTTGTGCCACCACCTGGCCCAGCAATTTTACTTCTGTATGTCCACTGATTTACTGTGTGCTGTGTTTAGTGTGACTGCTACAAGGTGAATTTTTTACTACCACACAGGGGACAGTTTTCTTACTTCCTTTTGTTCATACTCTGCCTACAAATATGAGGAATATATAAATATGCTTCTCAAGTAAGGTCACTTACATGTATTCAACAAACCTATAGTCTTCTGTTAATAGGAAACATTGACAATGTCTTGGACCATATAATACACTAATCTTCAATAATGTCCTTGGAGATTTTATAAAGTCAGAAGTTTCTCAACATCATTTACCCCACAAGAGCAGCTGTGACAATATAGTGTAATGAATCTTTTATATTTGGTTTATATTTGCTTTTGAAAATTTGTGCTTTACCAGGGACAGGGAGATAGTGAAGTCCTAAGTGCAGTAGCACCAAGGCTCAAAGGTCCCAGGTCCATTTCCAATCCCTCAAATCACAATAAAATAGAACTGGGTAGTTCTCTGGTTCTTTCTCTCTCTCTCTCTCTCTCTCTCTCTCTCTCTCTCTCTCTCTCTCTGTCTTCCCTAAATAAATATCTTAAAATTGTACTTTACCAATTTCAGAATACCTGCATAAGTAAGGACCAAAATTGTGACTGGGTGGAGAAAATTTGAAAATGCTTTGTCATAACTCTTGGCTTCCTAAGGACCTTGAGCTTCCTGTTTTGAAACAATTGTGAATATAAATGTTACTACTTGTGATAACAACACTAATAATTGGTAAAGGTGCTACTGGATGCTATTCTCAAATGACTAGTCTAGTATTTTCACTTTTTTAGTTATTGAACACAAAATACTAAATCAGGAGAGTTCTTAGAAACAAGTAACTTCTTCTTCATACCCACTATCATCTCAAGGAGGTCTCTAGTAGTACAACAAATATTCATATTCTGAGGAGTTGCTTTGCTCTGTAAGACTCTTAGACTAATAGTATCTCTCTCCCTCTCCCTCTCCCTTACCTTCTCCTTCTCTCTATCTCCTGCAATGATATGGCTGACAGAAATTATAAACAAAGAAGTTAAGTTTCATTTTCCTGAAGTTTCTATTTCAGTTCTTAGTCATATTGCTGCACTAGATAACTGTAAAGGAAATATACTATAGGTAGCTTCTTTCTCAAGGGTGTTATCTTCAGTTAAATGTAAAGCTTCTAACAACATCTTAAGTATGGAAGATAGAATTTTGATAATTGCACAACTATCAGTTTCCATGAAATCCTTTGTGCTTAGATTTTTTTTTGCTTAGAATCCTTTGCAGTTTGTCTTTCTTACCACCCTATGCTACCAGAGCCACTCTCACTTGAAAAAAATATACTTGACAATGTTTCTTTTTAAATAGCACATAATAATAAAAGTTGATTTGCTTAAATATATTGATATACATTCAATCCACTGATATTTCTAATTACTTCCAATATTTTAAATGATTAATGATTTATACAGAGATATGTCTTTACAAAAATGTTATAACTAGAATCTATAAAGATGCATTGGGAATGGTGAGGACAGTGGTGCACCTGGTTGAGCGCATCTGTCACAATGTGCAAGGGCCCCTAGTCCCTAGTTTGAGCTCCTAGTCCCCACCTGCAGGGGGAAAGCTTTGCAAGTGGTGAAGCAGTGCTGCAGGTGCCTCTCTTTCTTTCTCTATCTTCCCTACCCTCTTGATTTCTGGTTGTCTCTATCCAATAAATAATAATAATAATAAATTTAAAAGTAAGGCATATGTTGCCCCAAAGCATTAAAAAGTAAAGTGTAGGGAGTCGGGCTGTAGCGCAGCGGGTTAAGCGCAGGTGGCGCAAAGCACAAAGACCGGTATAAGGATCCCGGTTCGAACCCCGGCTCCCCACCTGCAGGGGAGTTGCTTCACAGGTGGTGAAGCAGGTCTGCAGGTGTCTATCTTTCTCTCCTCCTCTCTGTCTTCCCCTCCTCTCTCCATTTCTCTCTGTCCTATCCAACAACGACAACAACAATAATAACTACAACAATAAAACAACAAGGGCAACAAAAGGGAATAAATAAATAAAATAAATATTTAAAAAAAATTTTAAAAATTATTAAAAAAAAAAGTAAAGTGTATAAGTTGAGAAGCAATTACAGAAGCCAGACCTTTCATCTTCTGAACCCCATCAAGAATTTTGGTCTATATTCCCAGAGGGATAAAGAATAAGGAATTTTCCAATGGAGGGGATGAAATATGAAACTCTGGTGGTGGGAATTGTATGGAATTCTACCCCTATTATCTTACAGTCTTGTTAATTATTATTACTAATAAAAATAAAATAAAATAAAATGTAATAAATGACTCAGAAACTTACCAGGATTTTCCTGAAATTTTTCTCTTTTGTATCATGAATTTGAAATAGTTGATTTTAACCTTTGCTTCCTTAATTCGTCTTCTGATGGTGAGGAGATAGATGACTGTCAAGATCTCTTTTAAAAACTAGGATTCTAGGCTGTGGGACTCTTGATGCTTCTGCTCTGACTCTTCCAGGGGTTGTGTAAGAACTGCATAGCAGAAGTAGAATGAGGAAGTCCCTGGTAAACTCTTAAGCAGAGAGTTTCAGTTTCACTTGAGAAAATATTCGTAAGGCTGCTAAATATGAAAAAAAACTTGCATCATACAAAAATTATCAATACATTTGATCTTTAATTAGAAACTATTCACCAGGCAGAATTTTATGCTGTAAAAATTAATGAACTCAGAAGGGAAGAAAATATCAACAGGAAAAAAAAGTGGAAATACTTGGAGGACATTAAAACCTCAGTGTGATTTATGTGCCTGCCACAGGTTGAATTGTGCTTGCCCCAAATTGTATTTTGAAGTCCAATATGTGACTGTCTTTGGAGATCAGGCTGTCCAAGATTTGCCAACATAGAAATAAGGCTGATTATTTCCAATTACAGAAACAATGAGTAAGTGAATGGTGCTTGTAACATCCTTCTGTCCTAAAAGCAGGATTTTTTTCTGCTCCTCTTTTTTGTTTTATTGAAAGCAGAAAGTAAGTCTCTATGTGGTGAACTTTAAAAAAGAAATATATATATTTGTAGTCAATGTATGACCTTGGAAAACCTATGGTGGTTTTTGTTGGAGATAAGTGGCACAGAATGTTGATGGGAGTGGTGTGGAATTATACTCCCTTGATATTATAATATTATAAATAACTACTTAATCTCAAATGAAATATATATAAATAAAAATAAAGGACTTTTATTATAAAGTAAATAAAAAATAAATATCTATGTGAAAGATACCTTATTTGAACAGAGATAAAAAGATAAGATTCTCAGATGCAGAGATGAGAAGCTTTGTAAAACTCTTGGGTTGATTCTGAAGGGTTCATGTAAATTGAGATAAAATGTAAGGTTAAGGATTAATCTTGGATGATTTCACTTGGAGATGAAACTTATGAAACAAGGAAAGAATGGGAAAATACAAAGTGAAACTTGGACTGGATGTGGTGTATTGTACCAAAGCAAAGAACTCTAGGAAAGGAGAGCAAGAGAGAAGGTGGAGAGGGCATTGGGATCTTGGTGTATGGTAGAAAAGAAAGGAACTTGAGATTGAGAAAAAGTGTTTTGAAGATACCTATTGCAGGGAGATGAGAAAATTCTAGGAATGTATCAATAACTGTACTGTCAACCATTATTACCGCAATAAAACAATCAAGAAGAAGAAGAATTAGAAGGAGAAGAAGCGGAAGCGGAAGAAGAAGAAGTAGAAAAAGAAGAAGAAGAAGAAGAAGAACAACAACAACAACAACAACAGCAACAACAACAAGAATGCTGCTCTGCTTAGGTCCCTAAATTAGTTATCTAAGTCAAAACTTTCAAGAATTTCTCTCCCCCCCTTTTGTTGCCCTGGTTGTTTTATTGTTGTTGTGGTTATTATTATTATGTATGTCATTGTTGTTGGATAGGACAAAGAGAAATGGAGAGAGGAGGAGAAGACAGGGGAGAGATAGACATCTGCAGACCTTCTTTGCAGCTTGTGAAGTGACCCCTTGTAGGTGGGGAGCCTGGGGCTCAAACTGGGATCCTTAGACACGTCCTTGTTTTGCACCACCTGTGCTTAGCCCTCTGTGCTACCACCCAACTCCTGTATTAGTTCTTCTTTGAAGGTGTTGTAGAATTCATTTGTAAAACCATCTGGTCCAGGACTTTTATTCTTAGGAAGATTTTTGATAACTGTTTCAATTTCATTAGCTGTGATGGGCCTGTTCATGTTATCTAGTTCCTCTTTACTTAATTTTGGAAGTTCATAGGTATCTAGGAAATCATCCATTTCTTCCAGGTTCTCTAGCTTGGTGTCATACAGTTGTTCATAGATGTCTCCCATGATATACTAAATTTCTGCAGTGTCTGTTGTGATATCTCCTCTCTCATTTATGATCCAATTTATTTAGGTCTTCTCCTTTTTTGTTTTGTGTGTCTGGCTAAAGGTTTGTTGATTTTGTTCACTCTTTTGAAGAATCAACATGTAATTTTGTTAATCTTTTGTATGGTTTTCTTATTTTCAATGTTATTTATTTCTGCCCTAACTTTAGTGATTTGTGTCCTTCTGGTTGCTTTAGGGTTCCTTTGTTTTTATTCTATGTCTTTAAGGTGTGCAATCAGGTTGTTTATTTGTGCTTTTTCTTGTTTCCTAATGTGTGCTTGTATGGCTATGAACTTCCTTCTCAGTACTGCCTTAGCTGTGTCCCAAATATTTTGATAGCTTGTGTATTCATTTTCATTGAACTCTTGAAACATTTTGATTTCTTCCTTTATTTCCGCTTTCACCCAGTAGTTGTTAGTAGGGTACTGTTGAGCTTCCACATTTTGGGACTATTACTAATCTTTTGTTGATTGTTCAGTGTTAGTTTAATTCCACTGTAGTCTGAGAAGATGCTTGAGATGATTTCAATGCTCTTGAATTTGCCGATGATGTCTGTGTGGCCTAACGTATGGTCATCCTTGAGAATGACCCTTGTGGATTAGAGTAAAATATGTATTCCAGTTTCTTGGGGTGAATGACTCTGAAAATGTCCAATAGTTCTAGTTTATCTATCTCCTCATTTAGCTCCCTCATGTCTTTATTGATTTTCTGCCTGGAAGATATGTCAAGTTGGGAGAGTGGGATGTTGAAGTCTCCTACTCTGACTGTGTTTCTGTTAATATATTGCTGTAGCTTTCAGCAGATGTTTGATGTATTTAAATGGATTCTCATTGGGTGCATAGATGTTAATAATTGTTAAGTCCTCTTGATCGACTGATCCTCTGAGCATTAAGTAATGTCCATTCCTATCTTTTAAATTTTTATTGATTTTAAAGTCTATCATGTCAGAAATGAGAATAGCTGTTCCTGCTCTTTTTGTGGGCCATTGGCGTATATGATGGTTTTCAATGCTTTCACTTTGAGTCTGTGTTTGTCTTGTTGAGTTTTATTGGTTTCCTGTTGGGTTGGTTTTCTGATCCATATTCCTACTCTGTGCCTTTAAATAGGTAAATTCAGGCCATTGAAATTTATTGATGCCAAAGTTTGAAGATATTTTAACACCATTCTTGTAGATTTTTAGAGTGTTATGATACATGGCCTATTTATGATGATCTGACTTTTTAGAAGAACTTTCAGAACTTCTTTCAGGGCAAGCTTGGTGATAGTTCAGTCTTTCAACTCTTACTTGTCTGAGAAGGTTTTTATGCCTCCATCTAGTCTGAATGACAGTCTAGCAGGATACAGTAGTCTTGGTTGAAAACCTTTCTCATTCAGCACTCAATAGATATCTTGCCATTCTCTTCTGGCCTGTAGTATTTGTATGGAGAAGTCTGCTGCTAACCTTATGGGTTTTCCTCTATAGGTGACGCTTTGTTTTTCTCTTGCAGCCTTCAGGATCCTTTCTTTATCCTTATTACTTTCCATTCTAAATATGATGTGTCTTGGTGTCTTTAAGTCTGGGTTAATTCTGTTTGGGACCCCCTGGGCTTTTTGAACATTTATGTCTTTTATGTTGTCTAGATTAGAGAAGTTCTCAGCTTTTATGTCCTGAAGAATGCTTTCTTCCACTCCCTCTCTTTCTTCCTCTGGTAAGACAATAATGTGTATATTATTTCTTCTGCAGTCATTCCATAGGTCTCTGTTGTTGTTTTCAGTATCTCTTAATCTCTTTTTGAGATCTCTTACTTCTTATTAATTCATCCTCAATCTTGCTGATTCTGTCTTCAGCCTCATTGATTCTATTCTTGCTTCCCTCTACTGTTTTCTGGATTTCATCTATATTATTGTCCTGTTCTAATGCTGTTTTAGCTTGTTCAGCTAGTTGTGTTCTTAGCTCAGCTATTTCAGCTTTCAGCTCTTTAATAACCTTGAGATAATTAGTGTTTTCTTTTAGAGTCTCATTTGTTGTTTCTGCAATTCTGATGACAATTCTTTCAAACTCTTTACTCACTCCTGTTATCATATCCTTAACTAGTGTTTGGGTGTTGACCTCATTATTTTGTGGTTCAACCTTTGGGGGACTTTTAGCTGGACTCTTGTCCTGGTTCATTTCTCCAATATTTCTTCTTGTTGGTTTAACCATTTTATATAGTATGTTACGAGGTCCTTCTCTCAGTTCTTTTCAAATTACTGATCACTCATGCCTGGATTGACTTGTGTCTAAGTAAGGTACTTAAAGGGTTCACAGTTGTGGAAATTGACAGTTGATTCAATAGTATTTTAATCCCTATGTTGGAGCTTAAAAAGGCTTAAAAACCTCTTTTGTTCTTTTTCTTCCTTGTAGGCTATGAGAGCCTGAGGGCTGTTAAACTATAAGTAGACTTCTTAGCTTAATCACTGACTTCTGACCAAGAGATAAAGCAAGGTGTGTCAAAGAAAATCCAGTGGTTATGCAAAGAGACTCTCACAGCCCCACCACTAGGCCACCGAGGTTTAGACCTTCTCCTGAGTTTCCTGGTTAGTACTCTGTCCCCTGGTGTCAGCACAGGGCTTCTCCCCCCTCCCCTCACCCCACCCCCTGCTGCTTCAGATTCTGAGGGTAATAGCAATGGAGATACACAGTTGTATTTGGTGAGTCTTAGCAGAGTTCTCTCCTCCCTTCAGCCATCTTTTTGTTGGTGAAACAGACTGGAAGTAGTGTTGCAAATGGTAAACCGCCAAATTGTTACCAGCCACTTAATCTCTCCCTAGGCTCTTCTCTATACACGAGCCACATGTGTTTGCACTCACTGGTGATTTGGTAGGTTCCTGAAGTTGTTCTAGTCCTGTCTTGTTGCAGTCCCAGGTGGTCTCCTTTGGTTAGAATATTTTAAGAGTTAATATATCTTAACTCTTTTTTAGCCACCAGGCTCCAGATGCTACCATGATAACAACTGGACTTCCTCAGTGAAGACGACCCCACCAATATGTCCTGGAGCCCCACCTCCCTAGATCCCGCCCTACTAGGGAAAGATTCAGGCTGGGAGTATGGATCAACCTGTCAATGCCCATTTTCAGTGGGGAAGCAATTTCAGAAGCCAGACCGCCCACCTCCTGCACCCCATAATGATCCTGGGTCCATATTATTTTATTTTGGATAGAGACAGAAATTGAGAGGGTAGGGAGTGGGTAAAGAATGGTAAAGAGACATCTGTAGCACTACTTCACTATTTGTGAAGCTTTCTCCTTGCAGGTGGGGGCTGGGGACTTGCACCTGGGTTATTATGCACTGTGATGTGTGTGCTCAACCAGGTGTGCTACCACCCAGCCCATTTTTCATCTTTTTATTTATTTTGTGAAGTGTAATGACCTCCAGTTCCATCCATTGGAACACAATGACATTTTTATTGCATAGTAGTATTCCATAGTATATATATTCCAGAACTTCTTTAGCCAGTCATCTGTTGATGGTAATTTAGGCAGCTTCCACTCTTTGACTATTGGGAATAATACAGTTATAAACATAGGGATGTATAGTTCCCTTCGAATTAGTGTTTGTGTGTCCTTCGGATAAATGCCTAAGAGTGGTGTTGCTAGATCAAAAGATAATTTCATTTTTATTTGTTTAAGGATTTTCCATACAGTCTTCCAAAGGAGCTGCATGAACCAATATTTATCATGATAAATATGTACATTTTTTCATTAAGGTATTAGAAAATATCAATTACACATTATAACCAAGTGGGATTTAGTCCAGTTATAAAAATATGAAAGTTTGTCCCAGTGTTTAAAAATTGATTAACCTTGGGGGCTGGTGGTAGCGCAGTGGGTTAAGCACACATAGTACAAAGTGCAAGGACCACTTAAGGATCCCAGTTCAAGCCACCGGCTCCCCAACTGCAGGGAATCACTTCGCAAGCGGTGAAGCAGATCTGTAGGTGTCTATCTTTCTCTCCCCCCTCTGTCCTATCTAACAATAACAACAGCTATGAAATCAATAATGATAACAACTACAACATGTGCAACAAAAGGAAAAAAATGTCCTCCAAGAGCAGTGGATTCGTAGTGCAGGCAATGACCCCCAGAGATAACTCTGGAGGCAAAAAAAAAAAAAAAAGAGTAACTTACTCCATTAAATCAACAGACGAGGGGAAAAAAACAATGTTGTATAAATTGATGCAATAAAGGCATTTACAAAATCCAGCACCCACTATCAAGAAACTGGGAGAAGTTTCTTTGCTCAATAAGAAAGATTCAATGGTCCAGGAGGTGGCACAGTGGATAAGGCTTTGGACTCTCAAGCATGAGGTCCCAAGTTCAGTTTCCCGGCAGCACATGTACCAAAGTGATGTCTGGTTCTTTCTCTCTCTTATCATTTCTCATGAATAAATAAAATATTTTTAAAAAATTAAAAAGTGGAGTCTGGCGGTAGCACAGCGGGATAAACACAGGTGGCACAAAGCAAAGGACTGGCCTAAAGATCCTGGTTCAAGCCGCCGGCTCCCCACCTGCAGGGGAGTCGCTTCACAAGCAGTGAAGCTAGTCTGCAGATGTCTGTCTTTCTCTCCCCCTCTTTGTCTTCCCCTTCCCTCTCCATTTCTCTCTGTCCTATCCAACAATGACTACAACAATAAAACAACAAGGGCAACAAAAGGGAATAAATAAATAAATATTTGAAAAGAAAAAGAAAGAAAGATTCACAGAAGTCATGAATAACTCCATGTTCAGTGAGTGGTGAGAAACTAATTGTAATACAGATATTAGGTCTCTATGATAATTAGAGAAATGCAGATAATTAGAGAAATACAGATGTACAAGGGGGTATGACATTATATTTTCTAACAAGTTACCATATGATGATTTCTGTTTTCCCTCTAGTTAGGGACTTTATCCCATTAGTCTTAACTGGTGTATATGCAAATCTCTTCCAGAATATTTACAAATAACTGCTAGGCACAAAGCTGTCTAGCTTTGTGTTTATGGGTTATGTTAGGTGTCTTTTGCATATAGCAGCATTATATGTCTGTATAAGTTTTTGAGTTTATAAAGACCTAACATCTTCAATATGGAGAAAAAATACAACAATTGAAAATAATAATGATATTTTTTACATACTTTTAAAATACATTATATTACATGCTATATATGCATTATAATCTAGTGAACATTAGGTTCATTAAATATTACTGTAATAATTCTTATGTGTCTTTATCTTCAATTTTATACATAGAATCACTGTGTTAGTCTAATTTACTATATCATAATAAAAACTTTCAAATTACCCTTCAGAAATAGATTCAATTTATTTAGTAAAACCCTAAAAGCAAAATTTAGCACAGGTATAAAAAGGCTAATTTTAAGCTAGGATACTGTTCACAGTATACCTGGTATAAACTACACTTTCTCATTTGAAACCACAGGTGGCACTAAAGGATCAAGGAGTGGACTGTTCTAGTATCCTCTGATGGAAGGGATTTTGAACTGATAGTTCTGCCACTTTTATAGCATGGATGTTATAAACAATTATATATTTCTCTTAATACTATTTATAAATAAGTTGGTCCACACATTTGAATTTTTTATTCTTAAAAAAAATTATTAAGAGAGAGAGAGATAAAGAGACAAATGACTGAGAAAGTACCATTCTGGTACCTGCATTTCTGGGGATTAATCAGGAACCTTACACATTCAGGTTCAATTCTATTAGAAATTCACTATAAATGCAAGTCTCGTTGCATCAGTTTTGCCCTCTAGGTTGTACAGTTCTCTCTCCTTCTTGCCTTTCTATTTATTTATTTATTTTCAAAGAATGCATTTTTTTTTCTGTCTTCACTGGGGATTGGTGCCTGCACCAGGAATCCACTGTTCCTGGCAGACATTCCCCTCCCCCTTTTATTTTTAAAAAAATTATCTTTATTTATTATTGGATAGAGATAGCCAGAAATTGAGAGGAAGGGGGGAGATAGGAAGAGAGGCAGAGAAACATCTTCAGCACTGCTTCATTGCTTGTGAAAATTTCCCCCCTGCAGGTGGGAACCAGGAGCTGGAACCTGGGTCATGAGCAGCACAGTAATGTGAACACTTAGCCAGCAGCGCCTCCACCCGGCACCATTTTTGTTTGTTTGTTTTCTTTATTCAGTAAGAGAAAGAGAAATTAAGAGGGGAAGAAGAGATAGAAAAGGAGAGAGACAGAGAGACGCCCACTATACTTGCTTCAGCACTTGCGAAGCTTCCTCCTGTAGGTGGGGAGCTAGGCTCCAACCTGGATCCTTGCATGGTAATGTGTGCTTACCCCAGTTTGCCATTATCTGCCCCCCTTCCTCTCCCTCTCCCCCCATCCCCCTCCCCATCCTCTCCCTCTCCCATCTCCCTCCCCCTCCCCCTCTCCTATCTCCCTCCCCCTCTCCTATCTCCCTCCCCCTCCCCCTCTCCTCCTCCCTTCTCCCTCTCCATCTCTCTCTGCTAAATTGGTTTAGACTTAAAGGTTTGTAAAGTGAAAATAGTGTTTTAAAACATGTAAATGCCAAACTGATATGTCTTGATGGAGTTGGTTTTGCATGCCTTCAGTTACCACTATTTATAGGTGGGGAACTCTTTTTCTGCCAAGGGCCACTTGGATATTTTTGACATCATTCATGAGCCATACAAAATTATTAACTTAAAAATTAGTGCTTGGACCAGGAAGACAGAACAGTGATTATGCAAAAAGACATTATGCCTGATGCACAAAAAGTCCCAGCTTCAATCCTCCCACTACCAGAAGCCAGAGTTTAGCAGTGTTCTGGTAAAAATTAATGAATAAATAAATAAATACTAACAATAATGTTGCTAAGAAAAAAGCTCCAGTTTCCTTGGCAGGACTAGACCAAATGATTTCATGGACTCAAGGACTATGTGCCAGATATTTCTCTCCACCTGGCTTATACTGCTAGTAGGAGCTACTTGTTTTTGTTTGTTTGGATTTTTGTTGTTGTTGTTGTTGTTTTTACTTTACCAGAGCACTTTTCAGCTCTGATATATGGTGGTGCAGGGGATTCAATCTTAGGACTTTAGAGCCTCAGGCATGTGAGTCTCTTTGTATAACCATTATGTTCTTTACAGCCCTCCCCCCTCCCCACCGCCGCCCACGCCCTTGGAGCTACTTAGTTCTTGCCACTTGTGTGACTTCTTACTAAATATTTCTACTTTTCAATAGACTTACAGCTAAGAAGCAGACTTAAGACATTCCTGTTTTCCTGGGAAATCAGATGCCCCCTGCTAGTACAGATGAAACAAACCACTTTAAGTGTTTGATTGAGTGCACCTGAATTGAAAATCTAAGCATTCTTTCCTTCTGTAATCTGTATCAGAAATAAGATTAGAACGTTTTTAGTTACTCTCAATTAACGGTTGGACGATATAAAGAGGAGAGAAATGATGGGAAACATTAACCTTTTCAAAGTTATGTAAAAAAAAAAAACTAACTGAATCCTCAAATGAATATCATCTGTCAGAGCAGATTCAAGGAATCAGAAGAGGGAAAAGTGGATTACTAAAACGAATATGGGGACATAAGTCTCTATGGAGGAATAAGATGATCATTTGGTTGAAATGTGGAAATGTACCTTTGTGACAACAAAAATCTTGTAAGTCAACATTTTCTCAGAAAACTTACACTGATATAACATTTAAAAAATATGGGGGGGGGCAATGCACCGGGTTAAGCACACAATAGTACAAAGCACAAGGACAAGCCTCGTGTAAGGGTCCTGGTTCCAGCGGCCCCCCCTCCCCACCTGTGGGGAATCGCTTTGCAAGCAGTGAAGCAGGACTGCAGGTGTCTAACTTTCTCTCCCCTTCTCTGTCTTCCCCTCCTCTCTTGATTTCTCTCTGTCCTATCCAACAGCAACAACAAAACAAGAATAATAACAGCAATAACAATGGGAAAAAGTTGGCCTCCAGGAGCAGTGGATTCATAGTGCTGGCAACCAAGCCCCAGTGATAACCCTGGAGGCAAAAAAAAAAAAATGTATATATATCATACTAAACCTTACTGTTTTCCACTCACAATAAATATGCATTAGATGTAAAAGACATGAGAATTGAATCTTCCCATTAAAACTAGTTTATACTAGTCAAACAAATACCTGTTGCCTCGCATTAAAACACACACACACACACACACCATTTTCATCTGGGCTTTCTTGCTTCTATATAAATAAATGTCTCACTGATAACATTCGGGAGCAGCTTGGTACTAGAGATAAGAGCTAGTTACCCAGTTCTAGAAATATCAAAACACCATCTATCTTTCTCTGTAGAAGTCTGCAGTTTGCTTCTCTGAAGTAGAAATGTTACCTTAATAGATATAACTATGCATATAGATATTTCTATAAAAACATATTTATATATTGGGACATATGATATACATATCAAGAGAAACATAGTTCTTTTGGTTCTAACTTTTCATTTTCCTTTCAAAAATTCTCTATTTTTCCAGTTTCTTTCTATGAAATAGAGACTACCTGAGCACTGTGATAAAGTAAGTAGTTGATATTACATAACAATTCAACTCTGGAGAGCTTCAAGACTTTAATTTGGGACATTGTAAGAAATCACACAGCTTTATGAAGCCTCCCAAATTATTTCAGAAAGCAGGCTTTGCTGAATTGAGCAGGAGAGAAATGAGAGTGACATAGAAATTTACTTTGTAGTTGATAACTTTAGCAGGATAACCAAACACCTCTGAAGAAAAAACTTCTGTTTCTTCATCTATAAATCAGGGAGAATGCTGCCTGCATTCTGAGAGTTCAGAGGGAATGTATTTTAAGTAACTGACAGTATTGACATATTAATTGGGTGAATATATGAAAGGCCTCCATCCCAAGTTAGTCTCGTGTGTCCCTATTCCATTCAACTCAGTTTCAGTTTTAGTTCATTGACATACACCCTCAACCATATGAAACAAGTTACCAAATATCTCAATTTTTTAATTTCTAGAGGAAAAGAGAGAGGGAGGAACTAGATGAGTAAAGAAAGTAAGGGAAACATTTGAGCCAGAATCACTAAAAAAAAAAAAAAAAGAAAGAAAGAAAGAAAGAAAGAAAGAAAAAAAGAAAGAAATGAGAAATAGTTATCTTTTGGGTGAAAAATAATCACAGCTGCAAAAGGTTAAGATATTTGATCAGCCTTACCTTAGTTAGCTATTAGTATGTGCTTTTAACACACATAAGGTGATACATATTTTATTTTAATACATAAGCAGTTTGTTTCTTGAATACAGTAATATAGGCTTCTATTTATTTTTCAGAATGAAAATATTTCTGGAATATTTTGTGAAAATTATACATTTAAAATATCAGATTGTAAATTTGTTAAATCCGTTTTCTAGACAATAAATTTCTACCTTGACTATGCAAAAAATAAAATTGTCCCCATTAGAAACAAATGCTTTCAGCATAGCATATGATGAGCCAGAAACTGAATCCAGGGTGTAATCCAGGCAAATCCTGCAGTCTACCTACTGAACCACATTTCTGGCAGTGAACGTGGGTTCCTGGTGGTATTGCTGAGTCATTAAATTTACCAAACCTGGAATCCACTATGTATTTGAACTTCCTGTCATTTGAGATAATAAAATATTATTTAATTACATTATTAAAAAATTAATTGACTTCAAATAGTTTATAACACTACAAAATTTGAGGAGTAGTAATATTTTTAGACCTCAACCTAAGTCACTTTAAATCAGAATTTTCTGTTATCTACTGTCAAAATTGTTGACAGTAATAACATAATTTTAATTAATTAATTTAAATCCAGACCTCTCCTGAAGTTCTCATCTTTGATATACAACTGCGTATCAGGCATTTCTTAATTTCTTTATTGGGGGATTAATGATTTATATTCAATAGTACATACAATAGTTTGTACATGCATATTTCTCAATTCTCTACATAACAATACAACCCTGCTAGGTCCTCTGTCATCCTTTTTGGACCATTACACTCCACCCCACCCACCCCAGAGTCTTTTACTTTGATGCAGTACACCAACTCCAGTTCAGGTTCTACTTGTGTGTTCTCTTCTGATCTTGTTTTTCAATTTCTGCCTGAGAGTGAGATCATCCCATATTCATCTTTCTGTTTCTGACTTATTTCATTTAACATGATTTCTTCAAGCTCAATCCAAGATCGGCTGAAAATGGTGGTCATCATTTTTAATAGCTGAGTAGTATTCCATTGTGTATATATACCACAACTTACTCAGCCATTCATCTGTTGTTGCATAGGTTTTGTCTATGACAAATTGTGCTGCTAAGAACATACACAAATCTTTTTGGATGGGTGTGTTGGGTTCCTTAGTATATATCCTCAGGAGAGGAATTGCAGGATCATAGGGTAGGTCCATTTCTAGCTTTCTGAGAGTTCTCTAGACTGTTCTCCACAGAGGTTGGACCAAATTACATTCCCACCAGCAGTGCAGGAGGGTTCCTTTGTCCCCACAACCTCTCCAGTATTTGCTGCTGCCACCTTTTCTGATGTATGACATTCTCATAGGAGTGAAGTGGTATCTCATTGTTGTCTTTATTTGCATTTCTCTGATAATCAAATGTCACGTCCAGCGCGACAGTGACAGGGAGAAGGGCTTTGGGATTGATTCACAGAACAGCAGACTCAGTTCATGGAGCAAGCAAGCAAGCCTTTGTTTTTTCTTTTTTCCCAGCTACTTATATCGTTTCAGGGCATGGGAATGCGGAACTTGCGGTTGGCCCCGTGGAACTTGCGGTTGGCCCCATGGAACTTGCAGTTGGCTCTGGGGAACTTGCAGTTGGCTCTGCCAGGAGGTGTGGGCCTCCGAGAGGTCAGGCTGTTCTCAGCAAGCCTCTGTACCCTGTGCACTTCCTCCCTGCCTCGGCCTCCCACAGCAGGAAGCTCTATCCAAAGCCCCAGGGCGGGAGTGCGAGGCCAGGGACCCTTTGTCCCGACATCTCCCCCCCTCTTAAAATTATGCTGAAGGGAGCTCCTGTTTTAGGTCGTCCTGGTCGGGCAGATCCTTACCCATCTCTGGGAGGCCTCTAACCCTGTCTTAGGTGGTCCGTCCTGACTGGGAAGTTGCCAGTCTTTGGGGCACCCTCAGTGTTCCTGCAGCATATTTAGCCATACCTGAGGAACTTCTCCTCTAGGATGGCGAGCAAGGCTGAGCATTTCCTGTGTGGTGGCCCTCTGGTGATGCCTCTGGTAATGATACAACCTTTTGAGTCCCCAACAGGCTGTAACAGTAACTCCTGTTCCTATGATTGCCAGGGCCAGGGAGCCTGCCCATCGTTGTACCCAACCTCCCAGCAGAGCCATATTATTCCACCATGTTTCCCCACTTATGGGGGGTACTCTGGTCTCATTAATTCTCACAGTCTGGTTAGCAAGTTGATTGGTGAAATTTACAAATGTCATATTCCATGGACCCCTAAAGCAAGTATTCAGCACCTGGAGCTGTTCAGAGGCATTTTGCACCTGTATGGGGGTGACACAGGTGGCACGAAAAAAAAAATGTGAGCATGTGGTGTTGTGCATTTTCCACAATGCATCTACCTGCTCTTGAAGTAGGGCAGTCTGTTGGTTTAAGTTCAGAATGCCCATGTGTATCTGAGCATTAAGAGTGTTCTGCATTTGCAAGCCCTCGCTGACTCGCTCAGCCAGCTGATCAATGGTGCTGGCTGCGGCAGCCGATTGAGATAGGGCAAGTCCGGCCACCATGACTATTGTGGCACAGGCTGTAATGATGGTCACCACCACTGCCGTGATTTTAAAGTCCCTTTTCTGCCTGTAGAGCACCAGTTCTTCTCTGTTTTCAACGACCGTCAGTGGAATGGGCAGGAAAGCTGGGATCTGCATTGTCATTTCGGAGTCTTCTTCTTCTCTCTAGCAATTGCTGAGGAGACAAGAGCTGGAAGAGCAATTAAGCACCCCCCCCCAAGTCACCCATATGGTTCCACAGTATGAAAAAGAAAGGGCTCAAGAGACAGGCCCTGTTCTTTATGGGCACTTGTGTCTTATGTGTTATATTTAATGTCTTTTCAAACGCTTCGAACCGGGCCACCGCTTCCATTGTTGGAGAAGTCGCCCAATGAATAATTGGACAGTGCAAGACATGGTCCCAGGAAGGAACTATTACCGTCAAGCCATGATGTTTTGGTGGTGCGAATGAAGCACAGGCTGTCCCATAACCAAAACGTATTGTTCACCAAGTGGGTTTTAGTGGGAGTATTCTGGGAGGCTGTACCCACTGTGAAGTTGGAGCTGTACACTGACGGGTATAGTGTGCTAGCTTGACCCACAGGCATCAGCATGGGGGGGGGTTCTCTACCAGACTCCACACCGTCTCTCCTGCCGTCATCGTTGTTGTCAGCAGGGTTAGCAGTCATGTTCATGTTACCAGTCCCTTCCCCATTCTCCTTCCTGGTGTTAACTGGTCTCACACAGCGGTCAGGCACCCAGATGGGTTTTTCACTTCCTGGGGGGGGGGGGAACACAAACCGCTCCCCTCACTCTTGCCAGGAGAGGGGTCGGTCCCTTCCACATCCCGGTTAGTAGATCCTTCCACATTATTTCTCCTAAATTGTCTCTTTGTGGATGCCAGTGCCTTTCCATGGTGGACCGGCCCTGACCATCAATTGTTAAAAAATTTCTAATGAATAAGACCTTATTTAGTAAGGACACTGGGGAGGAGAGGAACTCTCCCCTTTTTATTTTTGACAGATCTTGTTTGAGTACAACATGCGTGTGTTCAATGATAGCTTGGCCAGTTGGATTATAGGGAATGCCAGTGGTGTGGCACACAGCATGGTCTTTACAAAAGGCTTGGAAACATTGGCTGGCATAGGCCGGGCCGTTGTCTGTTTTTATGTGGCCAGGGATTCCTAAGTATGTGAAAGCAGCAACACAGTGGTTAATCACATCTTTAATTCTTTCCCTGGTGTGTAGGGATGCATATATGGCCCTGGAATAGGTATCTACAGAAACATACATGTATTTTAGTCTTCCTGGAGGAGGAAAATGAGTAACATCCATTTGCCAAATATCATTAGGTCTCAATCCTCGGGGATTTACTCCAGCATGGGGGGATTTGTGAAGTGGGGCACAATCCTCACATTGAGAGGTGATCTGGGTTGCAACAGAACGGGGGCAACCTGTGTGATGCTCAAGAGAACGAGTATTAAGGTGGAATCTATTGTGGAGTTGAAAAGCATCGGCAATGGCATCACAGTGCAGGACCCGGGAGTGAGTGTCAGCTTGCTCATTGCCAGCGGCTAGAGGACCAGGCAGCTGAGTGTGGCCTCGAATATGACCCACATATAGTGGACGCCGCCGGTCCCAAATAAGGTTTTGAGCCTTGCAAAGCAAGGTTTGAACACAGGAGGAAGGGGAGATGTATGGGGCAGTTTTTAATTCAGGGACAGCTTTAGAAACATAAACACTGTCTGTATAAAGGTTTAGAGGAGTGGTGGGGTAGGTTTGAAGGGCAAGAATGAAAGCAGTGAGCTCTGCCGCTTGAGCAGAACTTGTTCCAACTGGTATTTTAATGACGGAAGCAGGTGGTAAACCACTGCAAAACCTTGGGGGGAGGCATCAGTGAAGACTGTGAGGGCCTGAGCCAGCGGCTCTCTTCGAATGACTCTGGGAAAAACGACAGGGTGATTGATTAGGAAAGGCAACAGTGGGTGTTCAGGATAATGTGAGCTGAGAAGAGCGGTTGTGGTGGCAAGGAACAACGTCCAATCATCGTCATATTGTTGCAAATGGGTGATTTGGTCATTAGTATAGGGGGTGATTATAATGTCCATCTCCTTGCCAAAGGTCTGGATGCTCAATTTATGGGCTTTCCATAACAGCTGTAGGGTCATGTGATAGTATGGTTGAATTATCCTAGCCAGGAATGCCGGCAAATGGACCCACATTAGGGGCCCATTCTGCCAAAAGGCTGCTGTGGGTGAGAAGTTAGAAGCAAAAACCAGTAATTGGAGGGGTATGTTATAATCTATCTGCTGGACTCTGGCTTGAGAGAGATGCTCCGCCACCAGGTCCAAGGCATTACGGGCAGGCTGTGACAGAAGCCTAGGGGATGTTGGGTCCGGATCTCCCGGGAGCATGTCATATAATGCACGCAATTCCCCAGTGGTGATTGCCAAGGAAGGGCGTACTCATTGTAAATCCCCCAAGAATCATCGCCAATCACACAAGGTGCATAAGGAGGTGCAGTTGATGGTCAATTTTTGGGGTCTTATCCCAGTTTCACTAATAGTATGTCCAAGATATTGATACATATATTTCTCCTGGACCTTATCCGGTGCTATGATCAGTCCATTGATCTCTAGTGTTGTGTGTAGGGTTGCATAAGCCTGCCTAACCATGTCCTCTGTTTCAGCTGCCAGCAGGATGTCATCCATGTAATAGATGATATGTATCTGGGGGAAATCTGGCTTGGACGGGGGCCAGCACCTGGGCTACATACATTTGGCAAATAGTTGGGCTATTGGCCATTCCTTGAGGGAGTACCACCCACTGATATCTGGCCACAGGCTCCATAAAGTTAATGGATGGGACAGAGAAAGCAAACCGTGGGCTGTCTTCCGGGTGCAAAGGGATGCTGAAAAAGCAGTCTCTAAGGTCTATAATAATCATTGCCCAATTTTTCGGAATGGCGATTGGGGATGGCAATCCTTGTTGTAAGGGACCCATCACCTGCATGGCCTTATTCACCATCCTAAGGTCTTGTAGGAGTCTCCACTTTCCACTTTTCTTTTTAATCACAAATATGGGAGTATTCCAAGGAGAGGTGGACGGAATGATATGTCCTGCCTCTATCTGTTCTTTAACTAGTTCTTGGGCCGCCTTAAGTTTTTCCTTATTCAAGGGCCACTGCTCCACCCACACGGGCTTATCTGACAGCCACTTTATGAGTATGGGTTTGGGTTGGGAGCATGGAACAGTGGCCCTTAGCAAAAATGGCTCAGGCCCTTTCTGTCTCCAGGATACTGCTGGATGGAAATACGCCCCTGGCTTCCCTTCTTGTCATCATCATTCTTATCCCACTGGGTGGTGATCACCGTGCCCATAGCATCGAGTATCTCCCGGCCCCACAGGTTTATGGGGAGTCCTTGGAGAACAAAGGGCAGAAAATAGCCTGAGTGCCCATCTGGGTCTGTCCACCTCAATATCTGGGAGCTTTTGCAAGGTAGGGCAGTGCCCACGCCCTGTAGGTGTGTTGTGCTATCCTCCAAGGGCCATGAGGGAAACCATGAGCCAGCAGAGAGGACTGAAACATCAGTCCCAGTATCCAATATACCTACGAATTCCCGTCCCTCAACCTGCAGTGTAAGTTCTGGCCGATTGTTTAACAGTGCAACCCAGAATGCAGAGGGAGGCCGTGAAGACCCGAAAGCGCCCCCGGCTCGCGCAGCTCCCTTTATTGCGTTAGGGGTGTTTAACAAAGGTATCAATAAGAGCTGAGTGATCCTGTATCCCTGTGGGATGACCACCACCCCGTCTCACTGAGGCCATTATTTTAATTTCCCCGGTAAAGTCAGAGTCTATTACTCCTGGATGTATAGTAATGCCTTTTAGAATAGTGCTGCTTTTTCCCAGTATCAGTCCCATGACTCCCTTAGGGAGTGGCCCCTTCACTCCTGTGGGCAGGGCTTGCACTCCCATTAATGGTGTCAGAATTGCTCTTGCTGAAACGCAGAGGTCCAGTCCTGCGCTCCCTGGGGTTGCTTGGGAGAGGTCCGCGGGGCATAAGGATTGCCCTGAGGAAGAAACTGTATCCTCCCGGACCCCGCTAATGGGACCTCCTTGGAGGTCAGCGCCCCATACACTGTGTTGGGGCCCTGGGGCGGGGCCCTCCTCCAGTTTCCCTGCCCATTGTTCTGCACATTCCGGATTGGGCGGCCATTTATGTCTGTTCTGGAATGACAGTCATTGGCCCAATGAGCCCCTTTTTTGCAGCGAGGGCACACTCCTGGCTTTCTGCCCCCACCACGCAATGCTGGACACTCTCTTTTAAAGTGGCCAGCATTCCCACATTGAAAGCAGTTCCGGCCGCCACCTGCGGCACCCCTGGAGACCTTGCCGGGGGCGGGTTGTAAGGCGGCAGCTATTACCTTTCCCTGCACTTACTGAGCCATCAATATCACGGCATGTGCATATCATTTGATTCAGGCTCTTCCCCTGGTGGGCTCTGAGGGCCTCTTGGCACCATCTTTTAGCATTCTCATAGGCCAACTGCTGAATTACTGGCATGGCCATGTTAACGTCTCCAAAAATCTTCCCTGCCGATTGTATTAGGTGATCCACAGATTTGCAAAGGGCTCGGAGGGGCCTTGAAGTACTTTAGACAAATGTTCTCCAGCCGCTTTATTTGGAAGGGCTTTCCAAGCCCTGGTGGCTGCATTAGCAATTTGGGCATATACTCCAGGGTCATATGCAATTTGTGCCTGCAAGGTATTATAGGCACCAGTGCCCTGTAGCATATCCAAATTCCTGTGGGCTTGTCTAGCATTAGCATTAAGCCAGGCTATGCAGAGACATTCTTCATAATATTGTCCTTTCCATAATAAGTAGTCTCCCCCCGTAAGCACCGCCCGGCACAATTGTTGCCAGTCGCTGGGCGTCAAATTTAATGCCGCAAAACTTTCAAACATGGTTAGTGTGAACGGTGCCTGGGGGCCATAGGAGCACACTGCTTCCTTCATTGCCTTAATCTCCTTAAAGGGCAAAGCCTGATGTTGCCTGATAACCTGTCAGGGATTATTTGGATCTGGGACTACCATGACTGGCATGACTAAGGGGCAAAACCTTACTCCCCCCATTGGACCCATGCCCTCTGCCGCCTCCTCCGGGGCTGGAATATGTCCTTCCCAGGCCGCATACGCCGGAGGTAGCGGGGGAGCGGATGGCACCACCGGTGGGGCTGCATTCTCCGCCGTTTCCAGTTCTTTAATGCAGCGGCGGAGGTCTTTTATCTCTTGTCTCAATATGCCTTCCTCGTCCTCACTCTTTTCCTCACTATCTGCAATCGGCCCTCCTCCATCCCAATCCTTCTCAGGAGGTAAAGGCGAGGGGTGATCTAAAAGTGAACCGTCGCCCAGGGAGCGACGAGTCTCCTCCTCCTGTACCTCCTGCCACACTCCCCGGGATGCTCCTAATTCAGCTTTTATTCTAACTTTTTCACTCCACAGAACATCATTTACTAGCCTCCACAGCGAAAATGTCGCTATAGGGAGGGCATCGGGGCCTTGCTTATGGAGTTGTTTTTGCAGGTCCCTATTTACCTGGTCCCAATTGGGAATGTTCAGACCTCCTCCTGAAAGGCACCAGGGGCTAGCTGTATTAATTATGTGCAGTGCTAGACTTAATGGCAATGCCTTGTTCAAGCAGCCACCTGAGCTGATGCTGTAGTTCCGTTCTGCTTCCACTGTTACCCATTTTCGTTTTCTGTATCTGAACTTCCAGTACACCGTCCACCAATCAGGAGGTGACCCCGTCCGCTTACCCCTTGTTCCTCATCTCGGTGGAAGACGGCAAGAAGGGAGAAGGGCGTCGGGATTGATTAACAGCGTTTTCTGTTTATGAACTTCCAATACACCACTCGCCGGCCAGGAGGTGACCCCGTCCGCTTACCCCTCGTTCCTCATCTCGGTGGAACCTCCACTTGTCGCGTCCAGCGCGACGGTGATGGTGAGAAGGGCGTTGGGATTGATTCACAGAACAGCAGACTCAGTTCATGGAGCAAGCAAGCAAGCCTTTGTTTTTTATTTTTTCCTAGCTACTTATATCGTTTCAGGGCATGGGAATGCGGAACTTGCGGTTGGCCCTGTGGAACTTGCAGTTGGCTCTGGGAACTTGCGGTTGGCTCTGCCAGGAGGCGTGGGCCTCCGAGAGGTCAGGCTGTTCTCAGCAAGCCTCTGTACCCTGTGCACTTCCTCCTGGCCTCAGCCTCCCACAGCAGGAAGCTCTACCCAAAGCCCCAGGGCAGGAGTGTGAGGCCAGGGACCCTTTGTCCCGACAATCAAAGATTTGGAGCATTTTTTTATGTGTTTCTCAGCCTTGTGGATCTCTTCTGTGGTGAATATTCTGTCCATGTCCTCTCCCTATTTTTGCATGGGGTTATTTGTTTTCTTGTTGTTGAGTTTGGCAAGCTCTTTATATCCTTTGGTTATTAAACTCTTGTCTGATGTATGGCATGTAAAGATCTCCCATTCTGTGAGGGGTCTCTTGGTTTGGGTAGTGGTTTCTTTTGCTGTGCAGAAACTTTTTAATTTGAAGTAGTCCCATTTGTTTATTCATGCCTTAGTCTTCTTTGTAATTGGATTTGTTTCATTGAAGATGTCTTTAAAATTTATGCTGAAAAGAGTTCTGCTAATATTTTCCTGAGTATCTTGTAAGTTCTGGTCTAACATTCAAGTCCTTGACCCACTTGGAATTTACTTTTGTGTTTGGTGAAATATAGTGGTTCAGTTTCATTGTTCTGCATGTTTCAGCCCATTGTTTCCAACACCGTTTGTTGAAGAGACTCTGCTTTCCCCATTTAACAGTCTGGGCACCTTTGTCAAAGATTATATGCCCGTAGATGTGGGGCCTTACTTATGGGATCTATTCCACTGGTTCTATTCAGTTCTATTCCATTGGTCAGTGTGTGTAGGAGAGTGGGGCCCACTATCCCAGAAAGCCCAGGCCGTTATTTCCATGAGGTCCAAGTGGGTTGACCCCCAATTCACCCTTTGGGTGGAGACAAGTGCAGGTTCCTCTGACCTCCTGAACTAATAATGGATAGCCTCTCCGGAATGGGGACTACCTTTCTGCACATGCCTCTACTCTCCCCTTAAAACAAAAGCCATGGAATACCATGTGTGATTAACTTAAAAACTACCAGCAAACATCCTGATTACTCAGCTGCCTCTCTTCCTCCCCCCTCCCTCCTGCTGCCCTAAAGTGCCTGCAATCTACATCCTGAAAAGTGTACATTGTAAAGCTTGTGACCAAACCTTGTATGGTAAACTTTTACTTGTGATGAAACAGTCTGTAGGTCCAAATGTGACTATGCATTGTGTTGCTCTGTGTTTGGATTAATGGTTACCTCAACCTTCCTCTTGAGTTATGGATATATTTACCTGCTTTTTCTTTCAGTAAACAAGTTGCCTCACTGAGGCTTTCCCAGAGAGACTGCCCTGTCTCTCTGCGCACTTAGCCCTCGGCATGTGGAGCCACCCCAGGGCTCACAGCGAGCCACACTGACCCTCACCTCAGCTGGCCAGAAGGGAGGGGCACCCAGAGCCAGGCCACATGTATGTCTATTCATGTTCCATTACTAAGCAGTTTTGGTGACAATGGCCCTATAATACAGTTTGAGATCTGGGAATGTGATGTCTCTAGTTCTGTTCTTTCTTCTCAAGATTGTTTTGGTAATTCTAGGTCTTTTCTGGTTCCAGATAAACATTTGTAGCATTTGTTCTATTCTAAAAAATGTGGTTGGGATATTGATGGGGATAACATTCAATATGTAGATGGCTCTGGGTAGTATATTCATTTTGATGATGTTAATTCTTCCAACCCATGAACATGGAATATCTTTCCAATTCTTTGTGTCTTTTTCAATTTCCTTGAGTAGTGACTTATAATATTCAGTATACAAGTCTTTCACTTCTTTGGTTAGGTTTATTCCTAGATATTTTATTGTTTTTGTTGCTATAGTAAAAGGAGTTGATTTCTGGATTTCAACTTCTTCTCAGTGTTTGCATAGAGGAATGACACTGAATTTTGTATGTCAATTTTGTAGCCTGACACCTTACTGTACTATAGCCTGGTGATTTCCAAAAGCTTCTTGCAGTATTCCTTACGTTTTTCTATGTATACTATCATGTCATCTGCAAATAGGGAAAGCTTGACTTCTTCTCTTCCAATTTGTATCCCTTTAATTCCTTTAATTCCTTGCTTTTGCCTGATTGCTATGGCAAGAACTTCCAACACTATGTTGAATAGTAATGGTGATAGTGGGCAGCCCTGTCTAGTACCTGATCTGAGGGGAGGTGCTTCTAGTTTTTCACCATTGAGTGTGATGTTTACTGTAGGTTTGCTATATATACACTCCACTATCTTGAGGAATTTTCAATCTGTTCCCATTTTTGTAGTGTTTTGATTATAAAGGGATGTTGTATTTTTGTCAAAGGCTTTCTCTGCATTTATTTATATGATCATGTGGTTTTTGGTCTTGTTTTTATTGATGTGGTGGATCATGTTGATTGATTTACATATATTAAACCAACCTTGCATCCCTGGGATAAACCCCACTTGTTCATGATGAACAATCTTTTTAATATACTGCTGTATACAGTTGGCTAAAATTTTGTTCAATATTTTAGCATCTATGTTCATCAGAGATATTGGTTTGCAGTTTTCTTTTTTGGTTGTGTCCCTGTCTGCTTTTGGTATCAAACTGATGTTGGCTTCATAGAAGCTGGAAGGGAGTTTTCCAGTGTCTTCAATCTTCTGGAAGAATTTTAAAAGTAGAGCTATTCTTCTTTGAAGATTTTGTAGAATTCATTTGGTCCAGGACTTTTATTCTTGGGAAGGTTTTTGATAACTTTTTCAATTTCGTTAGCAGTGATGGGCCTGTTCATGTTATCTAGTTCCTCTTTACTTAATTTTGGAAGTTTGTTGGTATCTAGGAAATCGTCCATTTCTTCCAGGTTCTCTAGCTTGGTGGTGTATAGTTGTTCATAGAAGCCTCACATAATATGTTGAATTTCTGCAGTGTCAGTTGTGATATCTCCTCTTTCATTAATGATCTGATTTATTTGGGTCTTCTCCCTTTTTTGTTTTGTGAGTCTGGCTAAAGGTTTGTTGATTGTGCTCACTCTTTTGAAGAACCAACATTTACTTTCGTTGATCTTTTGTATGGTTTTCTTATTTGCAATAATTTTTCATCACCTAGAGAATAAAATCAAGAGTGTTAACTAGACATAAAGATTATCCATGATCTGACCTACCTTCATATACTCTTTTTTTTAAAAAAAATTTCCATTTATAAAAAGGAATCATTGACAAAGCCATAGGATAAGAGTGGTACAACTTCGCACAATTCCACCACCAGAACTCCGTATCCCATACCTTCCCCTGATAGCTTACCTATTCTTTAACCCTCTGTGAGTATGGACCCAATGTTATTGTGGGATGCAGAAGGTGGAAGGTTTTCTGTAATTGCTTCCCCACTGAACATGGGTGTTGACAGGTAGAACCATACTCCCACCTGTCTCTCTCTTTCCCTAGTGGGGAAGGACTCTGGGGAATCAAAACTCCAGGACACATTGGTGGGGTTGTCTGTTCAGGGAAGTCTGGTCGGCATCATGCTAGCATCTGGAACCTGGTGGCTAAAAAGAGAGTTAATATACAAAGCCAAACAAATTGTTACCAATAATGGACCTAAAGGCTGGAATAGTGCAGAAGAAGAGTTGGGGGGGCAATCCTCCATTTTGTAGACAGCTCGTAGGCATATTTTAGTTAAATTCCAAAGGGCCTGTGGCTATACTAGTTTTTTTTTCCTTTTTCTTTTTGCCCCTGAGCCAGAAATCTGATATGCCAGTGGTTCCAAGTAATTGTCTGTGGAGATGATGTCATGGCTGGAAAAAGGGCCAGAAATCTTGATCAGCGAAGAGAGTAGCTCTCTAATATGAGAAAGGGGTGTAAATATTGTTGACTGTAAACCTCATCGATTTGATGTGATCTGTGGCCCATAATTAGCTTAGGATCCTGTGTGACCTCTGAGTCCCTGTAGATCTGAGCTCACATTCTGTGGTCATGAGGAGGAACATTCCATGCTGCCCCAGTATCAACCCATCTTCCCCAGGTGTAGCATAGAGTATGTTGTCTAGCCTCCCTTCAGAGGATGGAACATTCTCTAAACATTGTTGTTCCAAGTTGAGGGCAAGGTCCTATGGGGGCCCACAAAGTGGTCTCTTGTGTTTTTCCTGATAGAAATGACTGGTAACAATGGAGAGGGGGATTTATTTGAGTTCTAGGCCCATCTTGTCTCAGGACTTCCAGACTAGGGCCCCATCTGATGGGGTGGCATGATAGTAACTAAAGAGCCATCATTAAAGTATGCCAGTCTCTTGCCCTTATTTAGCTTTTGCAGTCCTTGCTTTGATAAGGCTAGCATTGGAGTGAGTGAGAGAACTGTAATAGGAAGTTGGTGAGGAGGATATCTAAGTCTAAGTAGACACTATATCATTTTATACTGACTCACTGTAGACTATTGTGTACTTTTGTTTTCAGGTATATATTTTGCCCTAATTTATGGATACATGTGAACATATGCTCTATCTCATGGGACCTGGTCTATATCTAGGTGTTGGGACTTGTTCTGCTAATTGACCTTTTAGTTAGCTATTTCAGCTTTCAGTTCTCTAATTACCTTGAAGTTGTTAGTATTTTCCTTGAGGGTCTTATATGTTGTTTCCCTAATTCTGATAGTCCTTTCCTCCATATTTGTCTTCATTTCTGTGATTATTAGGTTTACTATTGCTTGTATACTCTTCTTATGTATGGTTACTTCTGACGGGTTTGGAATTTCTGCTGGGCTCCTGTCTTGATTCATTGTAATAGCAGTTTTCTTTTGTCTTGACTTAACCATTTTTTTATTGACATTTTTTTGTGTGTTCTGTTGTTCTTTAGTTGTTGTCTTTTGAGTACAAGCCACGCTATACTAAATACCTTTATGACAAATACAGTCACCGACCTCAGAAATGACAACAATAGTAACTGAAGCAAGGATTGATGCAGTTTAACCAATACCAGTTAGCCAAACAACACCTCCAGTCCAGGAAAAAATAGCAACCAAATCCAAAAGAAAAGGAAAGAGAAAGGAAAAAAGGGAAAGCAAGAATAGAGAATTATGCAAATCTACTGTTCACTGTAAATTCTAGGGATAGCAAGAGGATAAAGGGAAGTAGAGAAGAGAGACACACAGAGAGAGTCCACTCTGAGTCAGATTTCTTCCCCAAAATAATTAACAAACAAATATCAGTGAATTCAGAAGAAGGAGGAAAGAATAAAAGAAGACAAGAACAAGGGAAAAAAAAAGAGCAGTGCAAGGAAAGAGGGTTTTTTTTTTTTTTTAATTTGCTTGGAGGAGGGAAATAGGGGAGAGTGGAGAGAAGAGGTAGAGTGAAACGAGTTACTCTCAGAATGGATAAGACACACAGTCACCTAGCAATGATAAAAACAACAACAGTTAAATTTGGTCAACCTGAAGAAGGATGAGGTAAAAGGGGCATGCCTGTATAGAATAGTAATAATAAAATAGAATGGTGTAAAAAACCCTAACAGTCAGTCTGTAGCTTGGATGGCTCTGGATGGCTCAGGCAGCCTGAGCAAAGACAGCCAATTGTAAGAAGTATCCAAAAAAAAAAAACCAAACAAACAAAAAAAAACCTCCAGGTATTCTTTACCAGGTAGGGGTGAGGCTCTGATTGGTCATATATTTTGTCACTCAAATAGAGCTCCAGCCACTTAGAAAAAATAGAGAAGAAAATAAAAAAGGAAAAGGACTGGAATGACATTCTGGTGAGCCAGGAATCTTGGAAAACAGCTCAGTGGGAAACCTGCTAGGAGTGGCTGTCAAGCCCCTGAGGTCTGGTTCTGGGGTGGGGGGCAGGGGTGAGCTTCAGAAATAATCAAAATAGTTCCTTTCTTTTTCCTCCATTTTCTAACCCGTGTGAGTTATAGGACCCTTCCTTGGTATCACACTTATTTACCCCACTGCTGATGGCTCAGTACCCTACCCTATCCAGCAAATCCTAGGTCACAAGCCGCTGCTTGTTGGAGCTTGCCAGCAGCTGCTTCCAAGTCCCATATACTCTTATAAACTAATTTTTAATAAAAAATTTATTGACATCTGAGGTAGCATGGGCATTTAGAACATTGGGAGACACAGTTCTACCTTAAGGAATATGAACACTTAGTAAGTGATTGTCCTTGTGGTGAGTGTTAATGGAGAACTACAGCAGGCTAACTCATTTTCACCTTGGTCATTTCCCTCCTTGTTCTCTGTAATTACTGGCCTTTCTTGAATTTCTTCTGTAGACCAGGCTGTTTCTTGCCTCTGTTTCTTTGCCCAAACAGTCTCTCTGTCTCTCTGTCCCCTTGCATTTTTTGCCTGGTTAATCCCTTCTTGTTCTTTGAGACCAACCTGTAGGAAGACTTCTCTTCATTTTGGTGTCCTTACCTAAGCTTTCAATGCATACTCTGTGTTCTTATATGGGAAGTGAACTGTATGTATTTAATTTGTGTTACTGTTATTATTATCTTCCATTGACAAGACTGTAAGGTTGTAGAAAATGAAAACGGGGTTCTATCTGATCCTCTTCTATCTTCTATGACACATGAAATATAGTTAACAAAAAGTTTGTTAAATTTAAATGAACTGAAACTTGTAACTAGATTTATTTTCCAAGCACTGGGTACATAAGTATATTTTTGCTAAAAGTCTCCTTCTGAATATTATGCATGTCTTTTTTATCAATCTGTTTTACTCACTTGTCTTCACTGACTACAAATCTTTACTTAATGTACATTGTTGGTGATGCTGCATTAACCTTACTTAGTAACTCTTATTACCTTACTATATAAAATATACTGTTACTAAAAACTGGTGAATTCTTACTTCAAAACCTTACATGCTACAAAGTCCTTCTTGCATGTCCTAAAAATTATCATTCCTTTCTCTGTTCTATCTCTGAATATTTGCACATATTAACCTTTGTATTTAGAATATGGCAATATAATTATTTTTTCATACACTTAGTTGTTAGTGCACTTATAGTGTATGGCAAGGGTTTCTATAACTTTACAATGAGATTATGGGAAAAAAACTTTTTTCTGAGAGGTCTATTTGGAGAGTGCCACTGATGAGTGAATTAAGAGGAGAAAAGGGGCCAGAACTTTCCAAGTGGAGTCTATGTTTTCCCATACATGCAGCCTAGGTTCAAGCACCAGCATTCATGGGAGGTGCTATGGCACCACTGCTGTGGTATCTCTTCCTTGCTCTCTATCTCTATATGAATGAAAAAGTAGCCCAAAGGTGTGAAATCACACATGCTGAAAATCCCAGATCCACAAAGTAAATAAAGAAGCCAATATTTTAATCTTTAACTCTATTTCAAGATTTTTCTTTTTTTTCTTTATTAGTGATTTAATAACGATTAATAAGATTGTAGGATAAGAGGGGTACAATTCCATACAATTCCCACCACCAAAGTTCCATATCCTACCCCCCTCTATTGGAAGCTTCCTTATCCTTTATCCCTCTGGGGGTATGGACAACAATTCTTTATGGAGTGCAGAAGGTGGAAGGTCTGGCTTATGATTGCTTCTCCACTGAACATGAACGTTGGCAGGTCGATCCATACCCCTAGCCTATTTCTATCTTTCCCTAACGGGATAGGACTCAGTGAGGATGGGGAGAGAGGCTTCAGGACAAATTGGTGAGGTCATCTGCCCAGGGAAGTCAGGATGGTATCATGGTAGTGTCTGCAACTCAGTGGCTGAAAAGCAGTAAGATATAAAGCAAGACAAATTGTTTAATTATTAGGAGCCTAAAAATAAGAACAGAGTAGATGGGACTAAAGGTCTTTGTATGGAAGAAGCTAGGAAGTCCATTTTAGGTATATTCCAAGGGGCCCATGACTACTAATTTTTGCCTGAGGCTGATAGCTAACGTACAGGTGGGCTCGAAGTACTAGCTGGGAAGATGGTGTCAGAGTTGAAAATAGGACTAGAAAGCTGGATTAGGACTGTGACTGCTGACTGACAGGGACGCAGAAGTCACATAGGCTACTGTACTAAATATGAAGAGATATGGGCCCTAGGACAGATTAATGGGGTCTACACTTAATAGTATTTATATACTTTCCTCATATTTCTGAGCTATTCTCTGCCGTTTTAAAAAAAAAGCAGGCAAACAGAAAAGAGGTGGCTTAATCAAGCTTCCTCATGCTTTCTTGTGAAAATTGAGGCCCCGAGTCTTAGTTTCACCATCTTTAAAGTATATGGTGATGTGTGATCTCTAGGTTATAAACCAGCAGTTATTTTGTAAATAGTGAGGGTAGAATTTTATAGATAATATCATGATCTTGTGACCCTTCACTTTCTGAGAGAAAAGAGTTTGATTGAGCCTCTGTGAACTGGAAGTAAAAATAACTACCAAAGTTTATCAAATGCCACTGAGACTCTCAATCTCAAATGAATTGGGTTATTGCTGACACAGTGATTTATTTATCTCATGTAGGTGGTAACTTCATTATGTATATAGCGGGCAGCTGATCCAGTTCAGTATGTTTCAAAACATATTTACTCTCTGTGCTGCTCTAACATCTATGCAGTGTAATAAATACCTTAGAGGACATCAGGAAAAGTTGGCTTTTGTTGGGAGTCTCTGAAGTTTCTGCTTTTTGTGACAACTGGTTTTGTAGAAGTTTTTATTAATTTATTATGGATAGAAAAAGAGAGGAATTCAGACAAAGAGAAAGAAAAGGGAGAGTGAGAGGGAACGAGAGAGAGAGAGATTCCCGCAGCTCTGCTTCTCCACTTGTGAAGCATCCCCTTGCAGTTGGGGACCAAGGGCTTGAACCTGGGCCTTTGTGCATTATATGAGTACCACGCGATAACCAATTGCACCACTGGAGCTCCGACTTTGTGCATTGTAATGTGTCTGCTATGCAAGATGCACCACAACCTGGTCCTACTTTTGTAGAATTTAAAGAAAGAACTGCTCCAAGATCAGAAACCCTTTGCCATAAGCCAGGTGGATTTCTACTGCAGAAAAGAAATAATTTGCCAGTTTATGCTTTATTGTATGGTTAGGAGTAGAGCTGCCATCTTCTCTGGGAGCATATTCAAAAGAGACAGATCTCAGACACAGATAATACACAAGCAAATAAACTGCTGGGGTCCCAAAAGTACGGGAAACTAATGAAGTTCCCAAGGCTGATAGAATAAATTGGTGTGCACTCCACTCCAGAATGGCCATTTTTGGAGAAATTGTGAGGTACAAGGAAAAGACCCTGGACTTAAAGTCAGAGGTGTGCTGTATCAGTGCTCTGCCAAACATTGGTCTGGGAACTGTAGGAACAAGATCTTGTAGACACTGTAATTTCCTCTAGGTAGTTGCCATAATTGGCCTAGTCTCTAGGGCTCTTGTGAAGGTCAGAAGAAGTAATGAAATTGGAAGTGTTTATAAACTTCAAAGTTACCATGATAATAATAATGAGCAGCATATTTGGAAGAAGATAAGGAAAGAGAACAATAAAGTTAAGTTCAGCTTCTGTATCGATATCTTTATCTGATTATTAAAAAACAAAAAACCTTTGCTTTCTTACTGGCTCACGAATTTAAAGCATATGTTCATGTACATTTAAAAATGAACTAATGAGAATGGGATATATACTATATGGGATACAACTCTGCTATAAAAAAAAAAAAAATGGTGGCACTGTGTCCTTAGGGCAAAATGGATGAAACTAGAGGTGATTATGGTTAGTGAAATAAGTAAAGAGGTAAAAGGCAACTGCCAGGGAGTCGGGCTGTAGCGCAGCAGGTTAAGCGTAGGTGGCGCAAAGCACAAGAACCAGCATAAGGATCCCGGTTCGAACCCCGGCTCCCCACCTGCAGGGGAGTCGCTTCACAGGCGGTGAAGCAGGTCTGCAGGTGTCTATCTTTCTCTCCTCCTCTCTGTCTTCCCCTCCCTCTCTCCATTTCTCTCTGTCCTATCCAACAATGACAACAACAATAATAACTACAACAATAAAACAACAAGGGCAACAAAAGGGAATAAATAAATAAAATAAAATATAAAAAAAAAAAAAAAAAGGCAACTGCCAGATGATTTCACTCATGTAGCATCTAGAGAACTAAAACACAAGAACTTGCAAAAAAGAAAGAAAGGAAAGAAGAAAGAGAGAAAGAAAGAAACCAAACCCAGAAGCATACTAGTTGATTCTAAGACTTTGTGGCATGACACTCTGTAAACTTATGCCCTGTAATCTTACAGGCTGATAAGTCACTATTAATCAGAAATAAAAACTGGCTTGGGGGAAAAAAAAGAAACTATAGGGATTCATATGTATACGTATCAATATAGAAACAGAAGATAAGATTTTAATTTCTATGAAGAAATGAAGTATCTAATAATATGTGGTAAAACTGTTAGAAGCAGTAGTTTTAAGGAATGTTAGAAGTAGTTTTAAAAGTTCTCTTTCATGCAGTTATTTGTTAAGTGCTTTTAGTATAAGTTGTTTGTGGTATGAGATGGAAAATTCCTTGCCCT
The DNA here is from genome assembly GCF_950295315.1 of Erinaceus europaeus. Lineage (NCBI taxonomy): Eukaryota > Metazoa > Chordata > Mammalia > Eulipotyphla > Erinaceidae > Erinaceus > Erinaceus europaeus. The sequence goes on along the minus strand of NC_080169.1, from coordinate 53,693,871 downwards.
TTCCCCCTTGGAAAACAGGACCCAATCAGTGAAGGCCATCGGTTGTTTTGCAAGTTGCTTGAAAGACCCTGCAAACAGGAAAGGCTTATCAGGGCCTTTGCACTAGGAAATTATTTTCTAGGAAGGGGCAGCTGATGGCGGGGGGATGTGGTGACCCTACCTGGTTGAATTTTATTGGCTGTGTGGTCTTGCAATGTTTGAATTTAGCCAGTGCTTTGCTTTGAATGGATCATGCTTTTGCTAAGTTTGAAATAATTGGATTTTGCGTTTTCTATAACATGTTATTGGATATAGGCTGATAAGCTGATGTGTTCTCCCTCCCTGAGTGCAGTCTGAATTCCTATAAATTGTGTGGTTTGAGCCTTGTTCAGGGTCGAGCTTGGTAGACTAACATCAGTCGCCACTCGGCCCGGATTGCAATTCGTGAATAAACATCTTTTGCTTCCTTGCAGTGGATGGTGGTTAATTCTCGCTCTGTAACAAAAACAACTACCTATATTATATGCACTGTGATGGGCTTGCATCAGAGAGATAACCCAGGAACCAAGTTTGTGGCAGTAGCAATACAAATCTTTATTCATACGGGCGCCCCAGAGTCTGGTGTGAGTACAGCTGGTTAAGCTACGTGGAGCAAACTGCAGTGGCCGATGTCTGCCTCCTGGTCTGCATGCCTGACCTCCTCTAGGTCAGGATGCGGAAGAGAAACCAGAAATGGAAGTGGCTTTTATAATACCATAAGTGGGAGGGGCTGGAAATGGTAGGCGCTTCCCTAGCAACCATTGCCAGGGATTCATTAGCAGGAATAATACCCTGCAGGGACTTAGGAAAGAGACCTTTAGTCATATGTAAGACAAAGCAGAAGATTGGTATGTAGATAAAGGGGCAGGCCATACTAGCATGGAAATAGGGTGGTTTGTGGGCCCCTTCCAAGCTCGACCACATCTGCACAATTTCCCAACAGTAATGTATTATTATTTAATTTTACTATTTCAATGAAAATAAGGTGCATGATCTTGTACAGTTGAGGATCACATGGATGTTCTTTGAGAGGATATGTACAATTTCTTTTAATGAAAAATTTTTATTATGGAAGTGTTCAAATGTCAGTAAGGAAGGAAAATGTGGCTTATTCATAAGTATTTTAAGTTTCTGCTTATAAGTTTATCTGTAGAAAATATACCCCACTAATAACACGAAGAGTAGATTTTAAGACACGTTAGCAATAATATGAAGCTAAAATTTCAACAACAGCGATATTATGTTTAGTACTAAGAATTTCAGGCTGGTTTTAAAGATTAATTTGTAATTAGGTGAACATCTGGGGTTTGGCTCATCACTTCCTTTAGAAACCTTGATTAATTTATGAGATTTTCATCCCCATTTACTAAAAAAGCAGTGAGTCATTTGGTGTTACACACCAATGACAGCAAAAGTTAATTGGATTCTAGATCCTTTTACATTTCTCCCTTCAGCAATTCCTTGATGCCTTCAGTGGAACCATGCTTGAAGAGTCTGTGTCTTTGTCTATGTGAGATACAGAAATGAGGGGAATTATAAGTAATTGAAAAGTGAGTTTGAAATTATAAGAATGTATATTTGTATTTTCTGTTTTAGTGGTCAGAAATTCCATAGGGTATACAAAAATAACCAAACCAAAAACTAATAAAAATGTTATCTTAGTACATATTTTATGGGCTTTGATGAGTAAACCATGCTAATATATTATGAAATTTTCAAGAAAAAGCTGCTTACATTTGTCTAAAGTTTGAGGTGTTCCAGAGTTGTGTTTAGGGAGGGGAACACAGAGGTGCAGTCACAGATCACTGTAGTTAGTAACTGCTCTCTAAGGTGGAGATATTTCAACAAAAACAAAGGTCCCAGGGAGGGAGAAATCTTAATACTGAGAAAGGAGAGGAGATATGGATGGATCTGGAATGAGTGCCTGACTGAAAAAGCGTATCTGCACTGTCCTATCCCTACAATGGGAATGTAACTTTTCTTTAGTTCTGACAATTACAAATTGCAATAAATTTAGAAGCCCCTCCTTAGTTCTGCACCTGTAAATGCCATGTGATCTCAGTAGTATAAAACAATACTCACAGATGAAGGGTGGAATTAACAGAGGGTGGTTATTAACTTCATTTCTGCATTTATTTGGCCTTCGTAAACTACCATCATTCCTTCATCCTGCTTTTTAAAAAATCAACTTTACCTTGGGGAGATAATTTTTATCTTGCTATATCATTTGTTTATATGAGCTACCATAAATCTTTCCTGTAATTGGAAAGAATATGAACAAATATGCATACCTCCCCTAGAAAAATGCCATTAAGCTATTTCTGAAAGGTAAGCTTACATGTTATTTTATTTTACCAGTTTTGTTTAAATACAATTGACATATAATGTTTAAGTTTAAGGTGTGATGATTTGGTACACACATACAGTGAAATAATTATGGCAATAGGTCAGCTGACACATCTATTGCCTCACATAACTACTCGTGTGTGTGTGTCTATGTGTGCGCGCGCACGCACGCACATAGGGTGAGAATAACTATGATCTACTCTCTTTTAAAAAATGTATTTTATTTATTTATTTATTGGATAGAGACAAAGAGAAATTAAAAGGACTGGGGAGAAAGAGGAAGAGAGAAAGAGAGACATCTGCAGTACTGATTCACTTCTTGTGAAGCTTTCCTTGTACAGGTGGGGACCAGGGCCCTGAACACAGATCCTTGAACACTGTTAATATGTCTGCTCAACCAGGTATGCCACTGCGTGCACCCGCCTTTTAATTCTTTTTTAAAATTTTATTTATTTACTTGATAGAGATAGCCAGAAATCAAGAGGAAGGGGGAGGTAGAGAGGGAGAGAGACCTAGAGAAACCAGCAGTACTGATTCACCACTTGAGAAGCTTTCTTCCCACAGGTGGGGACCAGGGGCTTGAACTTGGGTCCTTGCACATTGCAACATGTGTGCTCAACCAGGTGCATTACTACCAGGTCCTTATCTATTCTCTGTAGATGCCTAAAGCATCTTATGGTTTGTCTTCTGTGTCTCTATATTTTAATATGTTGGTAAAATAATATCTCTATCTCTTTCTTAATAGTTATGTTTCTTAAGCAAATCCTCTATTGGATATTTGGGTTGTTTCCAGCTGTTTTTAATCACAATTCATTCCTAAGGAATGGCAGAGTTAGGTTAGAGTGTTTGATTTCAATGTTATTAAACATAAATGTTCATATTTTTATTTAAGATCCACAACACTCAGATGACTATTCCCACTCTATGTGCTCTGAACAGCTAATTGCTTTGTGTCACTTAATATACTTGCTTCTCTATATGCCTCCAGATCATCATCACTTCACAGAGTTTCTGCAGTTTGACCCTTGATCATCTAATAACTTTATCTGATACCTTTTACCTAACAATCTTATCTAATGATGGTTGTTATCTGAATCAGTTATTTCATTTGGTGGTTATAAAATGTGTTTCCCTAACTCTATCATTTGGTCCCTAACTGATTTTTTAATGCAGCAATATAAAAGGAGCACAGCCTATCCAAGAATCAATAAACTAATAAAGTGAGCACTTCAAGTTTGAAAGAGGATATGTCATGAGAAAGCAAGCTTCTTATTTTAACTGTTCTCCACAATCTACATTATTTTATTTATTCCATTTTTTATTTGTGATTAATAGTAGGTTATAAGATTGTAAGATTACAGTGTATAGTCCTATGATTTGTATTTTATTATTGCTGTGGAATAAGACTGGGAAAAAGGAAAATGAATGCACTGGATTTATCCAGAGGAGTAAGAGAATTTCTTCAGTTTTTACTAAGTGCAGCCTGTAGGAACTTGCTCCCCTTGACTGGTTTATACTCTAACCTCCTGCAACTATAGGAAGTACTAGAAGACCTTTCTTTCTTTCCCACTCTCTCATAAATAAATAAATCTCTTTTAAAATATTTACTTAGTGGTCTGGGAGGTGGCACAGTGGATAAAGCATTGGATTCTCAAACATGAGGTCCTGAATTCAATCCCTGGCAGCACATGTACCAGAGTGATGGTTGTTTCTTTCTCTCCTCCTACGTTTCTTATGAATAATAATAAGTAAATTAAGTAATAATAAGTAAAATTATTTACTTATTATTAAATAATAAGTAAATACTTTTAAAAAATAAAAATAAAATATACTGATTGATTGATAAAGACAGAAATTGAGAAAGAAAAGGGGGATACCTGCAGCACTGTTTCACCACTTGTAACGTATCCCCCCTTGTTGTGACCCTAACATGAGTTTGGGACTACTAGCATATGAATGATGTCAGCCTGAGGAGGTGCTGCAGAGAAGGGAATGTATAAAAGCACGAACTTGGTGCAGGTCACTCTCTTTGGCTGCTGCTTCATCTCCTGGTCAGAAGCATCTTGGCGGAAGTTCTCCAGGTATCCGCCATGGCTACTTTTCCTGGGAACTGAACTTGTGTGACTCACTAGCCCGTAAACTCTTTAAGACTCCTCCAGCCATGAGCAACCTATACCTCAGCTGATAATTGTTTATCTTATGGGACTAAACTATTGATAACTGTACACAGACTTTATGGATCTAGCATACTCTTAACCTCTGATGGTAATTGCTTATTTTGCTTTTTACTCGTTTCACCCTAATAAAACCTTGTATTGTTTAAACCCGTTCCTAGCACCCCACTGTGAATCCTTTTGTGTGCCTCAACTCCCCAAGCCACCTTTAAGTTAAATTACAACACCCCCTGAGGTGGGAACCAGGGTCATATACATCTTATTGGGTATGCCCCTGCCCAGTTCTATAAAGAACTATTTAAACTTGTCTTCTATAGACTGTATGTAGAGCTCTACCCTAATGGGGGTGGAAAAAAAGTGGTGAATATTCTCAAGTTGGTCTTGTTCTTGTCCCATGATTTTCAACACAAACACCGGAATCTAAAAGAAAATTCCAGGGAGTCGGGCAGTAGCACAGTGGGTTAAACACACAGGGCATGAAGCATAAGGACTGTAAGAATCCCAATTCAAACACCCTGGCTCTCCACCTGCCGGGGAATCGCTTCACAAGCTGTGAAACAGGTCTGCAGGTGTCTATCTTTCTCTCTCCCTCTCTGTCTTCCCTTCCTCTCTCCATTTCTCTCTGTCCTATCCAACAACGATGATATCAATAACAACAATAATAACTATAACAATAAAACAAAAGGGAATAAATATTTTTTAAAAGTTCCTTCTTTTCCCTTATGCAGCACTGATATTTTAATTGTCAATGATTGTTGGCAAATAAGAACACAGAAAAAATCTAACTCTACAATGAAAAATTTAAGTAATGTGATTTTATATTATTTTATTTTATCTTAATGAAAGAGAGAGAGAAAGAAACACAGAGAAATACCAAAGTACTGCTCAGCCTCAGGCATGAAAGTCTGTTGCATAACTGTTATGCTGTCTTCTTAGCTCTCTATTTTTAGATTTTATGTAAAAGTTCCACTCTGCAGAACAAATAACCAACCTCATATACAAGCAAAAGCAGGATAATTTATTTAAGTCTGTCTTTCCTTGAACAAAAATAAAAGACTTTAATAAGTTATTTCCTTCAGCACTTTACAAATCATTTCAGAAAATGTAACTGCTTAGTTGACAACCTATAAAAAGGTAGACATACTCTTCTGTGGGACAAACAACAAGAAGTAAATTTGGAGAGAAAATTTAAAATTACATAGCAATGGTAACAATGATGAGAATTTAATAAAATAGTCTGTTAAAAATACAAATGTAATGTTCCACATTTATAGGTTAGTATCTATATTGATGAAAGCAAAAGTGTGGAATGTAAATAATTGACCCTTTTAGACCAAGGGAAACTTGGTTTTAAAAAAGTTTATATGGAAAGTCTCATCTTTTCTACCTCACAGTCATCATGATAAAGGCGAAGGAATATTTCCCCAACACATTACTCTGTCACACATTGCAGTGTGAAAACCTGCAGTCCAACTTTTATATGCGGCTCTATTCTGCATTAAAGGAAACAGTGAGCAGGAGGTATTAGGATTAATTTCTTCACCGGTTCCAGATGTGTATACTTTTCCAGTGTTTCTCTTCAAAATGTTGCTTCCTTATTTCACACCAATGACCACTTTGCCCAAGAACGGTCACCTGGCAAAGAGATATTATGATATGGCAAATGCACTATGAATTTTCAGTTTCACTTTTATTTATTTACCTATTTTCTTAATTGTGAGAGCTCCGCTACTCTGGGTCAGTTTTTTTTTTTTTGCCTTCAGGGTTATTGCCCGGGGCTCTGTGCCTGCACCACGAATCCACTGCACCTGGAGACCATTTTTTCCCCTTTTGTTACCCTTGTTGTTTTATCATTGTTGTGGTTATTATTATTATTGTTGTTGCTGCTGTCATTGGATAAGACAGAGAGAAGTGGAGAGAGGATGGGAGACAGAGGGGGGAGAGAAAGATAGACACCTGCAGACCTGCTTCACCACTTGTGAAGCAACTCCCCTGCAAGTGGGGAGCCGGGTGCTCAAACCGGGATCCTTCAGCCAGTCCTTGCACTTTGTGCCACGTGTGCTTAACCTGCTGCGCTACCATCTGTCTCCCTGGTTCAATTTTTTTTTCAGATAAAGACAGAGTAAGAGAAGGAGAGATACCACAGTCCAGAAGCTTTCCCTCAGTGTTATGGTATTCCATGCAGTATGGGGAAGGGGTCAAATTTGGGTGGCAAAGTTGGTTCCCACCCTGGTGAGCTATCTAGAATTTTGGTTTTACAGTAATTAGAACCTTATGCTATTTTATGACAGCCCATAGTTTAAAATAATATGAGCATTTTGAGATAGTAAAGAAAAATTACATTTATAAATCAATAACTAAAAAAGAGTAAATAATCACTAAAGGTTTTCTTACTTGAATTGTCTTACTTTCCCATCTTTAAAATATTAACAGGGGCTGATGGTGACTCACACAATAAAGCACACACATTGAAAAAATAAATAAATAAAACACACACACATTGCCATGTGGAACGACCAGGATTCAAGCCTCCAGTTTCCACCTGCAGGAGGGAAACTTCACAAGTGGTGGAGTAGTGTTGTGCCTCTCTCTTTCTGTTTCTCTCTCCCTCTGTTTCTCCCTTTCTAGTTGTCTCTTACCCTGACAACTAGTCCTCTGGGAAAAGTACAGTTGTGCAGACCCTGAGTCCAAGTGATTGCCCTTGTGGTATAAAAACATGGGGATTGGGGGAAGATAGAAAGAAAGAGAGAATAATAGCCAGTCTTAGCCAGTCTTATTAACTCCAAAACAAATTGGTTCAAAAACATTTAACAGTGTCAAAAAACAGCACTGAAATACATGTAGCCACAAGATTAATTAACAAATAATTGGAATGAGTAAGATAATATGAACACTGACCAATTTATCTATTTGCTGAACACCAGACCAAATAGGTGACAGACACATGTATAAAATAGAAACATGAACAAGTCCCATGAGATAGGGCATATATTCACATGTATCCATAAATTAGGGCAAAATATATACCTGAAAGCAAAAATGCACAATAGTCTGCAGTGAGTCAGTATATGCAGCAAGCAAGTAGAAAGACCTAAAAAGACACCATAAAGTTCCTAATGGAATAGTTTCTACTTCAACTTAGATACCTTCCTCACCTACTTCCTATTACACTCCCCTCAGTCACTCCAAAGATAACCTTATCAAAGTAAGGACTGAAAAGAGCTGAATAACAGCAAGAGACTGGCATACTTTAATGATGACTCTTTAGTCATTATCAGGCTACCCCATCATCTGGGGCTCTAGTTGGGGAGTCGTGAGAGTCCCACACAGACATGATGGGCCTAGAAATTGAATAGATCCCTCTCTCCATTGTTACCAGTCATCTCTATCAGGAACAACACAATAGACCCCTTTGTGGGTCCCCATAAGACCTTGCCCTCAATGTGGATCAACAACGGTAGAGAATGTTCCATCCTCCAAGGAAGATGGGACCTGAAATTGGGGTAGCTTGGAACATTCCTACTCATGACCACAGAATGTGAGCTCATATCTACAGGGATGCAGAGGCTATATAGTCTCCTAAGCTGAATATGGGACCCAGGTCAGATCAAATCAATGGGGTTTACAGTCAACAATATTTATACACCTTTCCCATATTTGGGAGCTACTCTCTTCCCTGATCCAGCTTTCTAACCCTTTTTCCAGCCATGAAATCATCTCCCCACACAATAACTTGGATCCATCTGCATATCAGATGTCAGGCTCTGAAAACAAACAAACAACAACAAAAAACTAGTAAAGTCATGGGTCCTTTGGAATATAAGTAAAATAGGCCTACTGAGTATCTACAAAATGGAGACCCCCCCCCCCCCAACTCATCATCAGCAGTATTCCAGCCTTTAGGTTCATGGTTAGTCAACAACTTATTTGGCTTTATCTATTAACTCTCTTTTCGGCCACCAGGTTCTAGATGCTACTACCATGATGCCAACTGGACTTCCCTGGGCAGACAACCCCACCAATGTGTCTTGGACCCCCACTGCCCCAGAGCTTTGCCCCACTAGGGAAAGAGAGAGATAGGCTGGGAGTATGGATCAACCTGTCAATGCTCATGTTCAGTGGGGAAGCAGTTATAGAAGCCAGACCTTCCACCTTCTGCACCCCATAATGACACTGGGTCCATACTCCTGGTGGATAAAGAATAGGAAAGCTATCAAGGGAGAGAATGGTATATGGAGTTCTGGTGGTAGGAATTGTGTGGAGTTGTACCCCTCTTACCCTATGGTTTTTGTCAGTGTTGCCTTTTTATAAATAAAAATAAAAAAATAAAAAAACATTACTAGGGTAGCCTAAGAACAAAAGAAAGAAAATTTTTGGCTGTAGAAATAACTATCAAATAGAAATAGTATAGAAAGTAGTAAGTTACCATTATTTACTTAGAGCTGACTCGTTCACTTAGGAAGTAGGGCATGGAAAGGGATTCATTAAGCACCTGTTGTACTGCATTATTCATGAATTTGATGTTTGAATTTAATTTGATCTAGAGAATAAAACCATAGGCAATCAGAAGAGGAAAATGGTCTGTTCATGTATAGGCAATATTTAATTCTATAGAGGAATATTTATTCTACAAGGCTCACTAATCTTTAGTTAAAATAAGCAAGCAGGAACCCACTAAACTATGAAATCCTTAAAAGATTAAGTCTCATTTAATACCTATCCCTAGCACATGGTTGATGTTCTGGAAATATTGTAGTTGGATTGTAAATAAAATAAATTCCAAACAGTTTCGTGAAATTGAAAGAAAACATTCACAAAAGGCAGAAAGCATTATCCTTGTTTTTAAAATTTTTAGCAATTTAAGTAGTATTGGTTCTCTTTTTAAAAAATTACTTATTTACTTATTATTGTTAGAGACAGAGAAATTGAGAGGGGCAGGGAAGATAGAGAAGGAGAGAGACAGCGAGACACCTGTAGCCCTGCTACACTACTCGAAAAGCTTTCCCCCGTAGGTGGGGACCAGGGGCTTGAACCTGAGTCCTTGTACACTGTGATTATGTGCTCTTAACCTGGTGTGCCACGACCTGGCCCCTAATGTTGGTTCTCTTTAGGATGAGTTGGATGAAAGTCTGAGTAAGAAATATTTTTAAGGGATATTAAAGAGAGTCTTTGAGGAAAAGAGAAGGACTAATTATAGGGGAAGGTTGTAAAGGCTGGAAATACAGGAGGTGAGAGTCATTGGACAGTAGAGACATATGAGAGAAAGCAAAGACTTAGAAGGCACTCTACAAGGAAGTGTGATGAGAAGGGCCATGGAGATGGGGAGGTCACTGATGATGGGGAGGTTGGTGTGGGATGTTGTCTTGACTGCACTTCCAAAGAGCACATCCTCAATAGCAATTTTGAACAGCCATTCTTCTCTTGAAAAGAGTGTTTCTGCTTTACTTTGAGACTTGCAAGTTTATTTCCTTTTCTTTTAAAAATATTGAATTTTATTTTTTGATTGAGAGAGAGAGAGAGTGAAAGAGACCAGGGCACCAAAGTTTACTTCAGTGCAGAGAGGGCTACAGTAGACCAGAGTACTGCTCAGCTTTGGCTTATGGGGGTTCTGGGGATTGAACCTTGGACCTCAGAGCCTTAGGCATCAAAGTCTTTTGAGTAACCATTATGCTGTCTCCCCAGCCCCAAGTGTACTTCTGAAATATATTTTTATAGTCCCAATAAATTATGAAGATACTGGTTATTTTTGAAAGAAATGTAGTTTCAGAGGGTGATTTTTTTTATTCAAAGAATCATTTTTTCACCCAAAGAAGCAACCTAATCACTTTAAAATATACAAATTTTATTTTTTGCTAAGCTAAATTTACCTGTGTAATTCTGTGTAATTTCACCATACCTAGCCTTTTTTTTTTTTTTTTTTTTTTACCAGAGCACTGCTCTGCTCTGGATTATGGTGATGTGGGGGATTGAACATGAGACCTTGTAGCCTCAGGCATGAGAGTCTATTTGCATAACCATTATGCTGCCAACCCCCTCGCTCTAGGCTACTTTAAAAAAAATTCTTTCTATACTTTTCAGAGTAAGGTGAGTATTTTTAGGCCTTTTCAAAAGTTGTCATGCTAGAGTTTGCAGTGAGTACCTCCCTAATACTTCCTCTCCACTTTTCCAAGCTTTGGGTCCATGATTGCTCAACAATTTGTTTGGCTTTGTATGTTAACTCTCTTTTCAGTCACCAGGTTCCAGGTGTCATCAGGATGCCGGCCAGACTTCCCTGGATTGAAGACACCACCAATGTGTCCTGGAGCTCAGCTTCCCCAGAGACCCATCCTACTAGGGAAAGAGAGAGGCAGACTGGGAGTATGGACCGACCAGTCAACGCCCATGTTCAGCGAGGAAGCAATTACAGAAGCCAGACCATCTACCTTCTGCAACCCTCAATGACCCTGGGTCCATGCTCCCAGAGGGCTAGAGAATGGGAAAGCTATCGGGGGAGGGGGTGGGATATGGAGATTGGGCAGTGGGAATTGTGTGGAGTTGTACCCCTCCTACCCTATGGTTTTGTTAATTAATCCTTTCTTTAATAAAAAATAAAAAATAAAAAAATAAAATAAAATAAAAAGTTGTCATGCAAAACTGTCTATCTCATGTATTTTACTAGAGTAGAAACAATACTTTAAGACAAAACTCATTTTCAAACCAAAAGTTTCTAGCTTCATTGCAGTCTGCTCCTACTTTTTTCCTTTTCCACCAGGACTCCTGAAACCAAAAAGAATGTGTTTATGGGGCCTTCAGAGATTGTCTGCTACTTATTTAGTTCTTAAATGGTTGCACAGTCACTCCAGGACAGGGTCTCTTTCCTATAAGTCGATTTTCTGAACATTCATCCATTGCAATCTGTTATTTTTGGTATTTACCGAGAGGTGTGCATGCATTACTGCTAGAACTGTTTTCTTTTGCCAGAGGGGAAGTTCCAGTGTGCCGTTATTGATGTTCTTTTCAAAGTCAATAAATGACAAATAAAGAAATGATAGAAGACAATTGGTGGCAGTTATGCCTGCAGGCAACTACAGTCCATAAAAAAGGGAAGTTTATTTCATTATTTCAAAAGGCTGTAGGCTTGGTTTCTCCATGACAGGGAAGTGAGGGCTATTCCTTAGTGTCAGTCTTGAGGTTAACTGTTAAGTGATTTTTCTGGTCAGGACCCTGGCTTTAGTTTAACCCTCTCAGGGTGTGAGGCCAGACCTCACCGAGCTGCTATTCAGTTGAGAGCATACTGTTTTGAAGAGGTTATGCATTTGATGCTCACAGACACCCCCACCCACCCCCCCACACATAGTCCTATTTGAAGTGAATGATTATCATGGTTCTAAAAACCACTGTAGCCACTGGACAATCACCAAGACAACCAAAATAAGGCATATTTAATAAAATAAAAATTGGAGTAAAGATGCCTTTCAGTCCCAGCTATGGACTCCTCATGTGAAATGCTGGAGCCTGGTGCTCTGCATCTTGTCCACTGGGTTACATGCATGATCTTAGAAGATTGCTGTGAATTTGCCTGTTGCTTATTTATAAAAATTATTTTCAGATGGTCAAAGTGTATTAAGATGTTGAGAGTCAAAATCTTCTAATTTATTTTTCTCGATAAATCCTGGGGAGTGTAAGGGCTGAATTCTGAGCCCCTCTGTACAAGCATCATGAAATGCTAGTCTATACTTACTCCGGATAGTCCTGCTGAGCAGGGATATGATGAATGACTTCATAGATTGTACTGTGCAAATCTTGACCTGATACACAGTCAGAAGCTGGAACAGATCTGCTTGGCATCTATAAAATAATGATTTTTTAATTAGCAAAATATTAGTAAATGGTATTTCTTACCATGTTGCATAGTTCAGAACTAGGATAATAGTGATGATTATTATCTAACTATAATGGTTTATCTTCCCTACAATATTCATTTCTTCTTTGTTTGTTTCCTGGTAGTTCTGGGGCTTGGAGCCTGCACTACGAATCCACTGTTCCTGGCGGCCATTTTTCATTTTTGTTTTATTAAGACAGAACAGAGAGAAATTAAGAGGTTAGGAGTTAGAGAGGGAGGGAGACAGAGAGACACTTACCTGCTTCACCACTTGAGAAGTGACCTACCCCACACACAGGTGGAGAGCTCAGGGCTCAAACCTGTATCCTTGTGCGGTTCCTTGTGCTTAGTACTGGGTGTGCTTAACCTGTGTGCCACCACCTGACCCCTTCCATGGTAGTTTGTACAACAGCATTGCTATGAGATCAGAAATGGTATAACTTGAAAAACTAACTTTTTTTTCTTCATTTAAGAAGAAAGCTGGGAGACCAGGCTGTAGTGCACCTGGTTGAATGCACACATACAGTGCAAAGACCCCCAGTCCCTACCTGCAGGGGGAAAGCTTTGTGAGTGGTGACAGTAATGCAGGTCTCTCTCACCTCTCTCCCTATCTTCCCTTCTCTCTCAATTTCTCTCTGTCTCTACCCAAAATAAATAAATAAATTAGTAAATTAATTAAAAAATTAAAGAAAATAGCTGGTTGTACTCTGAAGAAAATAAAGAAAAAAAAGGCAAAAAAAAATCAAAAGATCAGAACAGCTTAGAATCAAGGAGTATGTCATTTTCTTACAGATTACTCTATGGTCTTTTTGTACACTATTTGCCAACTATGTGTGTAGGGATGATTATAAAGAAAGAGTAATCTGGGCCCACGTGCAGGGACTCAGCTGCGGAGCCGCCATTGCGCCGCGCAGAGCATGCGGGGAGGGCGCTGTCAGCAGGACTGAGAGAGAAGGGACAGAACTATATCTGGTGTCAGAAGCTGTACTGTCAGTCATGAATCTTCCCCAGTGAAGTGTTTGTTTGTTTGTTTGTTTGTTTAAAAAGAAAGAAAGAAAGAAAGAAAGAAAGAAAGAAAGAAAGAAAGAAAGAAGGGAAGAAAGAAAGAGTAATCTGGGCCTGGGTGGTGGCACACCTGGTTGAGTGCACATATTACAATGTCCAAGGACCTGGGTTTGAGCCCCTGGTCCCCTGCAGGGGGAAAGCCTTGGTGAAGCAGTGTTGCAGGTGTCTCTCTGTCTCTCTCCCTCTCGATCACCTCCTTCCCTCTAGATTTCTGGCTGTCTCTATCCAATAAATAAGTAAAGATAATTTTTAAAAAATTTAAAAAAGAGAGTAATCTATAGTTAAAGAGTTGCAGTACATTGGAAGTAAGTAAATACAGTACAAAGAACACACAAAAATATGTTTTAGATTGAAGGTAATAATTTAGGGTTTTAAACATATATGACTTGAATGAATATGGGAAATAAAGCAGTATTATTTTTAGTTGATAAAAATCAAAATTTATTTTATCAAAACTAAAAGTCATGTTTTATTAACAACCATTTCTTACACTTGATTATTTTCTCCTTCCTGAAAATATTGCTTCCCCAATTTGCTAGCTAAAGTCTAGTTGTTTCTTCATTTCTAACAGCCTAGTTTCATCATACTTCTGACCACTTTCAGCCTTTTATATTTATACAACTCCACCTTGAGGATTCTGCCCTTGACACATCTCTTGAGGAATTCTCAATCTCATCTTAGCTTGACCTGCTAGGTTAGATTGTAATAGTTTTATGTTTTTCTGGAAACTGCCCATTACAGTTTCACTTACCAAAACTCTCATGACAATTCTAGGATATGTGATTTGTACTATCGTGTGTGTGAGTGTGTGTGTATGTCATACAGAGATTTTTTTTTTTTTTTTTACAGTTTGTACTTGAGATCAATTCTTGACTTTTTTGGGTATGGAAATGTTTAGAGGCTATTGTAAAAACCAATCTATAGGGGGGCCGGGTGGTAGCACAGCGAGTTAAGCACACCTGGCACAAAGAACATGGACCGGCATAAGGATCCCAGTTCGAGCACCCGGCTCCCCACTTGCAGGGAGGTCACCTCACAAGCGGTGAAGCAGGTCTGCAGGTGTCTGTCTTTCCCTCCCCCTCTCTGTCTTCCTCTCCTCTCTCCATTTCTCTGTCCTATCCAAGAATAATGAAAATAATAACTGTAACAACAGTAACCAAAGGGAAAAAAAAGTGGCCTCCAGGAGCAGTGGATTCATAGTGCAGGCACTGAACCCCAGCAATAACACTGGAGACAAAAAACCAAACAAACAAAAGACCCCAAAAAACAATCTATAGATAATAGTTATTGTTCTTATGGTGCTGTTTTCCATTTCTACAAGGTGCTAGATGGAAAGTGTAAACTACAAGTATGAAGTATTCTATCTATACCCATACCATTACAAACACAGAAATAATTCTGGTTTTTTTTTCTCTTGCTTCCAGGGTTATCACTGGGGCTCAGTGCCTACACCATGAATCTACTGATCCTGGAGGCTATTTTTTCCTTTTGTTGCCCTTGTTGTTTTTATCATTTCTGTGGCTATTATTATTGTTGTTATTGATGTCTTTGTTGTTGCATAGGACAGAGAGAAATGGAGAGAGAAGGAGAGGACAGAGAGGGGGAAAGAAAGAATAGACATCTGCAGACCAGCTTCACTGCTCATGAAGCTGCCTCCCCCTGCAGGTGGGGAGTCAGGGGCTCCAACAGGGACCCTTGCACTTTGCACAACCCACTGCACTACCACCCAACCCCCATAATTCTGGGTTTTAAAACTGAAAATTTTCAATTTATTTCCTGTCGCTTGCTGTGGTGGCGGCGGGACGCAGAAAAAGTTGGTCTGGAGCAGAAAGGGAACACAATCCTTTATTAGCCCTGCGGGAGTGGGAACGCAGCAGTTGGGGCCACGTGGAGCTAGCCAAAATGGCTGCCTCCTGCTACTCACCAATACCTCTGTCACCGAGGTGAAAAGCAGGCAAGAAAATGAGGGGCGGAAGAAGAAGGGCTTTTATGGGAATACCTCTCTTGAGAATGAGAAGGGGGAGGAGTAATCATAGCACTCCAGGGTAGGGAGTGGGAATGGGAAGGGGGAGGAGTAACCAAAGCACTCCAACTATCCTGCGCTAGGGGAATTGACAATGCCCTGAGGGCACAACATGGCGGAACAGGCCTCTGAGAATGTCCCAACTCTCGGGGAACTAGCAATAGCCTGAGGGGACAACATGGCAGATGTGACTGCATCTGCACAATTTCCCAGCAATTTCCTTTATTTATTTATTATTGTTTGTTTTAACTTCACTCTTGAGATCTTGTTTTTATAACTATTTTTCATTTGGCCACGGATAGTCACAAAGAATGGCCATTCTGGCCTCTTTCTGCACAGATTCTCTTAGGTCCCAGTCCTCCTCTCCCTTTCTATTGTTGATGTTAATTTTTCACTTCTTTCCAAAGCACATGGCATGACCAGTGAAGAATTTCAGATGTCCTCTCAGGAGTTTTCAACTTTGAATATGGGCATTATTCCAAGACTAAATTTGATCCAAATCAAATTATTCTACTTAAAGCAGAAATAAGGCATGTATGCTACTATGTATAAACCTCAGCTTTTAGCTCTGGAATCACATGGGGTCACCATGGCACTGGGGGATGCTGAAAAGATGGTGGAATAGTGTTATGGTCTCTTTCTATTTCTCTGCCTCTTTGTCTGTCTCTGTGTATTTGAAAATTTAAAAATAATAAAAACACCAGCTCAGGAGTGATAAAATACTGCATGTTCAAGTTCCAGAGCAGATTTTACAAAGTAAGGAAAGAATGGAGCTTTTGATATGTAATCAAAACTTTTGTTTCTCTGCCTCAAGTTCTTGGTGATTTTTAGCATCTTGAAGTAATAGAGTGTCTTCAAAAATAACCTTAAAACTAAGTACTGATTACTCACAAGTTTCTTGTATAGATCTCACTCCTTTCAAGTAAATTCCTAGGTCTAAATTGTCATCATCATTATTATTATTATTATATTATTATTATTATTTTGTCTCCAGGGTTATCGCTGGGGCTCAGTGCCTGCACTAGGAATGCACTGCTCCTGGCGGCCATTTTTCCCATTTTTGTTGCCCTTGCTGTTGTGTTTGTTGTAATAGCTGTTGTTGTTGTATAGGACAGAGAGAAATAGAGGAGGGGAAGACAGAGAGGGGTAGAGAAAGACACCTGCAGACCTGCTTCACCATTTGCAAAGTGAACCCCCTGCAGGTGGGGAGCCGGGGGCTCAAACCAGGATCTTTATTCCATCCCTTGCGCTTTGCGCCATATGCACTTAACCCTCTGCGCTACCACCCAGCCCCCTATTTTTTAAATTTTATTTGTTTTTTGTTTGAGAGAGAGAGAAAGAAAAAGAGAGGAGCATTTTCCAGCAGGGGGCTGAGTCTGGGATTTTAGAACCTTAAAAGTCTTTGCATATTATACCATCCCCCTGCCCTAAACATAATGTTTTAAATAAAGAACTCCTGAATTCAAAAATGCAAATCTCTTATTTTATTAGCTCCTCATTTGTCTACTTTCATATTTAAAAGCCACACCTGAGAAAGGTACTTTCTGCTACAATGTAAATAACTGATTCACCAAATATTTATTCTTGTCTTCTTGGTTGTGGAAGTGAAGAGTGAGTCAATCTTATCTGAGACTGAGTAGAGCACTGCAAAGGTTTTGCAATCTGATCCACCCTTCATCTGTGATGGTGTAGGCGTTAGTGCTACTGATTTACAATGGATGAAATCCAATTAATTCCCCTTCATTACTCATTATTCACTTGTGAAATAAAGTCAGTGGCCAGGAAACTTATAGAGGAATCTTACACAGTGACAGAATGCTCTGAACAAGTGAAGTAAACTATCCCTAATGACTAATTATTCATTGAAAAAAAAAAAAGAAACATGAATACACCCAGAAACAAGTTTATGATGGTTGATGGCTCCTTCTATAAATGAAATATCATAAGGAAGCTGAGGTAAAATTAGTTTTATACTAATCTATAAAAATGCTAATGAGTGGAGAAATATTCTGCATGTCTGTTAAACAAAAAATGACTTTTAAATGATCTTGTTTCCAAAGACTGAAAAAAAAATTTTTTTAACAGTATAAAAGTTCTCCCCATAGGGAGTCGGGTGGTAGTGCAGGTTAAGTGCAGGTGGTACAAAGCACAAGGACCGGCTAGAGGATCCCGGTTTGAGCCCCCGGCTCCCCACCTACAGGGGAGACGCTTCACAAACGGTGAAACAGTTGTGCAGGTGTCTGTCTTTCTCTCCCTCTCTGTCTTCCTCTCCTCTCTCCATTCCTCTCTGTCTTATGCAACAACAATGACATCAATAACAACAACAATAATAACTACAACAATAAAAAAAAACAAGGGCAACAGGGAAAATAAATAAACTTTAAAAAAAGTTCTCCCTATGTACCATATCTTTATGATAGTAATAAACTATGCACCTTCATGTTTTGGGTTTCTGTGACAGCTTTCTTTTAAACAGAATAAGGTAATTTTAAGATTATGATTATCTTTTCAATGTCCTCAAGACTTATGAAGAGGAAATAAAGAGGAAACTGAGGAACAGAGAATTCAGGAAGTAACAGGTGGTTGTGATCTATGTAAGGCAGAAGGATTCAAACTAGGTGACCTAACCCTTGTTTATTCAGTTCTTTTGACTTTCAATCTAGTTAGTTCTCTCTCCACTGAACTTACTGGGTTAAGAATTTTTGAGGGTATGTGAGGTGGCTCAGTGGGTACAATACATAACTTACCACATCTCTGACCCTGGGTTTGATTGCTGAGCATCAAAGACAGCACTAGCAGAATTCACCCCTCTTTATCCCTCTGTCTTACTCCCTCAAAAAGAGGAAAAATAAATGAGAGATAGTTAGAAAGTACAGAGCACATGACTCTGGGTTCAGTTCCTGATCCACAAAAAAACAAAAAAATGAAAGAAAACAAAATAACAAAAAGATTGGGAGGTGGTTCAGTGATAGAGTGTAGGTAGTACCTACATCCCTGAATCTCCAGACTCAACCCCAAGCACTACATATGCTGGATCAGTCCTCCTGTTCTCGCTCACTCTTTCTAGTAAATTAAATATATAAATCTTTTTTAAAAAAATAATGTGTATGGATTGGAATAACTTCCTTATCTGTGGTAGCCTTATTAATGAAGGATGTTTTAACCTTCCAGATCAGGCATGAGTAAACAGGGCCTGATCACACTGCCCAAGCATTTAAATGAACACTGTTTACACCTCTTCGTGAAGCAGAATTCTACATCTTGGCTAATTGGCTACTAGGGAAACCAACCCGAGGAACACCAGAAGCATCTGGAAAAGCAACGAACTCATATATCCCAAAATCGTCTAGAGCATCTTCATGGCCTGAAATAGAAAACAAATATTACTTACAAATCAAATACTAGAATTTCTATGAAAGACACTAGTAAAATCTAGCTTTGTTGCTATGAGTGGCAAGTGTCTAATAACTACTTTTAACTTATCCTATACCTCTATTGTCATTGTGATTAGCAGTATTGGGAATCACTCTTGAAACTGAAAATTTGAGAGGAACCTGGAAAGTATTCTAAAACTCTGATGTTTAAAAAGTGCATTATGCAGGTTTGCTCTTTGTAATTCTTAGATCCAGGGTTTATTTGACATTAAGGGATCAGTACAGGTAGGGGTCATAGAAACTCTTAACCATACATAATATCCATTGTACCCACCAAGCTCTAGGAGACATCATCAGGGTTAATCATAAGTAAAAAAAACTGTAGCTGCCCATGTATAAAAATACAATAAAAGGGGCTGAGCAGTGTGGCATACCCAGTGAACCAAACCTAGATTCCCTGCAGGTGGGAAGATTATGGACAGTACTACAGATAATTCCCCTTTTTTTCTGCCTCTTTTTCCCCACTCTACTTCTCTCTATTTTTTGTCAAACAAACAAAAATGAATACAGTACAGTGATAATTTTATACAAATTATCATTTGAAAAAACACGTTCATGGCTGTGCATTCATGCTTCCAAGTGAAAGGACACAGGTTCAAGCCTTCTTCTCCTTCTTCTTCTTCTTCTTCTTCTTCTTCTTCTTCTTCTTCTTCTTCTTCTTCTTCTTCTTCTAGCGTTTGCCCTTCTTCTGTAGCCAGTCAACAGTGTCAGGTTGAGCCTGATGTAAAGTTTCGAGACCTCCTTCAATCCCCACATGTATGTGTGGGGCGGGGGTATTGGGGGAGGCTTGGCAGGAAACATCTGGAGCAGTGTTGCAGGTGTCCCTGTTTCTCTCCCTATCTCCCACTCTCCTCTCTGTTTCTCTCTTTTGCTACCCAGTAAAAAACACAAAAATATATATATACATATATATATATATATATACATATATATATACAGAAAAACCAAGTGTGGCCTGGGAGGTGGCACAGTCACTAGAGTGCTGGACTTAAATGCATTAAGTCCTTAAATGCATTAAGTCCTATGAGTGACTCTGGGACCCTCTCCAGCTTGGATACTATCATTTGTAAGAGAGACCTAGATAAGAAGATCCACAATTATTAGGCATCATGTTAGGCATTCTACCTGCTTCACTGTATGATTTATTATTAATTATATTAATTCCTTAACAACCCTAGGGAGAAGTTATGATCTCTATTATATAGATGAGGAATTTGAGGTTAGGAAATACAGGTGATAAGGGGAAAGTGGAAAAAAATGGGGCCAAGAAACAACTTTTTCTGACTGTAAAGACTGAGCAAAAGTCCCACTGTATAGAGTCAGCAGTGATAGCAAGGAGAGGCACACTGACTGCATAGAAGCAGCAAACCTGTCAAACTTCCCTTCCCTCTCCTTCTTGCAATGGAGCTTATAGCATTGCTTCTGATTTAGGAATTAATGAGATGATACAACTCTGGGATGGGGTCTCTTCAAAATAATAATAGTGTCAGTGGATTAACATTCAATAGAACTCAGTGATGGCGGGCTAGGAACTTAGCCTCACTGAGAGTTAGCAATTGCTTTACCTGTAAAATGGAGGTAAGTATGCTTTCAGGTCCTTCTTAAAGACTTGTGAATGTAAAGAAAACCAATAAGAGGTAGTCAAGTTGTTGAGGGTATGGAGAAATCAGGAAGATCTCCTTTTTGGTTCATAGCTACTCCGATGAAATGAATTTCAAAGGACACGTGGTCAGGTGTATACTTTGTAAATTCATTCTTTATTAGTTGTGCAAAGAAAAGTTAGGAAAAAGACTCAGAGAGATTTCCCAAGGGTCTCTGGGCCCCCCAAACCCTGGCTAAGACCCAAGGTCAACAACCAAAGCCCAAGACCCCTCTTTGTCCAAGATCCTCTTCTTTATAACCCTTCTTATGTCACACCAGGGCCCACTTTCCACTGGCCAAATGGAGTACACACACACACACACACACACACACACACACACACACACACACCCAGGTAAAGGGAACCTTTACTAAGTGAAACTCTGTTCTACATGTGCAAACTCAATGAAAACAAAATGTACTCTCCAGGACCCTCTGTGTCCTGAATTTTTCCTCAACAAAGTGAAGGCATTACTCACAGGTAAAGTCAGAATTATACCAATATCATCTTATGTGAATCCTATCATATCAATGGTACATTATCTATATTTATTACATTAGCAGTACTAACATGCACTAACATTAATAATAACCCCTTTTAGCCTGGCCATTACCTGAAAATGTTTGAGCTTTTCTGTATTCTGTTTCTGGTCTAAAAAGAAACAGAGACATTTCTGTCAATGATAATACTGAGGGAAAAGCATTCAAGAACAAACTATTTCCTGGACTGGACATGATTTATTGCACCAAATCAAAGTACAGTGGGAAGGAAGGGGGAGAATAGGGAGAAAACTTTGGGGGTCTATCACATAATGAAATTGTATGCATATATCAGTGACTGTACTGTAAAGCATTAACCCCTTTAAAAAAGAAAGAAAGAAATAAACATACACATTACCTTCTGTCTAGCTTCTGCTTTATAACTAAAACCAAAAGAAAAACAAGACACAGTAAGGTACTTTTTTGTATACATATAAAATTGTTACAACTTTAATCTAACTTTAACCTACCTTTGTAGGGTTGATATTTTTTCCACAGGAAGAGAAGACACATAGATATAATCAAAAAGAGTGATACTCCAGTTATACTTGCTAAAGGAGACAATGATTTCCCTTTTTGTGCAAGCTTCTCCAGTCCTAAAATATATAAATATAACTTTTAATTTACTTTGACCTATCTATGCTTTATCTTTTTAAAAATATTTATTTATTCATTCTTTTTTGTTGCTCTTATTTTATTGTTGTAGTTATTATTGTTGTTGTTATTGATGCTGTTGTTGTTGAATAGGACAGTGAGAAATGGAGAGAGGAGGGGCAGACTGAAAGGGGGAGAGAAAGACATCTGCAAACCTGCTTTGTGAAGTGTCTCCCCTGCAGGTGGGAGCCAGGGACTCCAACCGGGATCCTTACGCATATCCTTGGGCTTTGCACCACGTGCACTTAACCCAATGCGCTACCGCCAGACTCCCTATGCTTTATCGTAAGTAAGAAACAATTGCATTCTTATAAGCCAAATATATAAATATATAAGCCAAAGCTGAGCAGTGCTGTAATAAAACAAATAGCCATAATGATATATACATATATATATATAAATTAAAAAATAATATATGCTTCTCCAAGATGTCTAGAGCAGGTATTCCCAAGGTGTGTGATTTTGGCATGTGCAGTATTTCAGAATGAGATCAATTGAGGCCCTGAGGACTGATGAGAAATTTTACTATTCCCTTAACTACTTAGAAGAATAAAAAGTGGAGGCAATGCTACAACTAAAATACTTGTAATAACCTTTCTAGTTGTGGTGTGACAAACATTCAATCACTGACAGGCTGGTCATCATATGAGCCATGTTCTCTCTGTTATGTGAGCTCCTCTTGTATTTTTTTGAAGCCCAGACTCCTATCCCGCTCCTTTGTCCAGGGTACATATATATTTATTTTATGACATTTACAGTATTTTAAAACTGATATCCATGTAGATTCTCCATATATGTTTAATAAAATTTGTTCTTTTTAAATTTTGGTCCATACTCCCAGTGGGGGAGAAGTGATAGGGGGAAGATGATCAGAAAGAGGGCTCTGAAATCTAGCTCCATTGGGACCTGGAGAGAGAAGAAGAAAAAAAGGAAGAACATTTGGAAGTAGTAGTAGGTGTGACCTAGAAAAGGAGAAAAGATGGGACTATGGTGAAAAAAATGGGGAAATATATATAAATATAGACAGTTATGGAAATGAAAGTCAACTCATGTCTGTGACCTTGGGAGAACTACTGTAGCATCCAATGGAGGTAGTGGGGATACAGAACTCTGGTGGTGGGAATGGTGCAGAATTATACCTGTTATCTCATAATTTTGTAAGGCATTATAAACTAATAAAATTAAAATTAATAATAAAATTTGTTCTTTTCTCCTGTTAATCTGCTGATATTAATTTGACTATTTGATAAGCCCAAAAAGAACCTGAAGGTGAAGAAGGAATTTTCCTCTCTACCCCTGAAAGGCCAAATGGAAGACTTATTTTAGAATATGCTCTAGTGACAGGATAACTTTGATTAGAAATAGGATGAACTGCCCAGGGTTAATACTGAGATGTATTAAACACTGATATTGATACATAGAAAATAACTCATGCAAGGGGAGACTAAATCACAGCACCATAGCTTCCTTTGTTACCACAGCACCTCCCATATGGTGCTGGAACTTGAACCTGAGCCCCACATGGCAATGCAGTCACCCTACCAGGTGGCATAGGAGCAAAAGTCTTCCAACAAACTTGGTTATAATAATAATCATCTATTGCCCTTTTAAACTCTAAGACTACAAGGAGCCTTCCCTATCTTCTTTAAAATTCATGTTTCTCTCAGTCCCAGAATTTACGGGACTTTGTATTTCTTGGTGCCTCTTCTCTCAATCCCTTATGCTGTTTTATTGCTTCTGCTGACCTCAACTAAATCAGCACAACCAGTGCCACCATGTCACATTATGCTGCCACTGTCTTTGCTTCAGGTTATATGCAGTGACACTCAGCCTGAGATGTCAACCTTCTAACTCCAATAATATGGTGGGATCTTTCTTAACACATGGAACTACCCAGTTCCAATGGTGTGCTCTGTAAGTTACAGATCCTAGATATAGGCTAGGGCCTAGGAATCTGAGTAATAATACCAGTTTAGATACAAAAAAATGACACTCAACTTTTTTTTTTTTTTTGCCTTCAGGGTTTTCGCTGGGGCTTGGTGCCAGCACTAAGAATCCACTGCTCCTGGAGGTTATTTTTCCCATTTTGTTGCCCTTGTTGTGGTTGTTATTGTTATAGCTATTTCTGTTGGATAGGACAGAGAGAAATCGAGAGAGAAGGGGAAGACAGAGAAGAGGAGAGAAAGATAGACACCTGCAGACCTGCTTCACTGATTATGAAGTGACCCCCCCTGCAGGTGGGGAGCTGGGTTCCTTACACCGGTCCTTGCGCTTTGCACCATGTGCACTTAGCTCACTGTGCTATCGCCCAGCCCCTGAAACTCAACATTTTAACAGTTGGGAGAAATTCCAGGTTCATGAGACAAAGAAGGGACTACAAAATCTGATTCACAGAAGACTGACTCACTTAATGATGGCCATTTTAGTGACTGCCAGGCCATCCCAGCACTTGGCTTCCTAGTTAGGAAAATCTAGAATTCCTCAACCAATACTATAAGCCTAGACTTCTAATAGACCCTTCTCTTTGTCATCACTGGTCACTTCTATCAGAAACATCATCATAAGCCCTCTTTTGAAAGCCTCTCCAGAACAATGCCAGGGGCTTGAACCCAGGTCCTTGAGCATAGTAATGTGTTCAGTTAACCAGATGTACCACAGCCTGGCCCCCCAGCACTGCAGTTTCCAATGGAAGGAATGGAGACATGGAACTCTGGTGGAGGGAATGGTGTGGAATTGTTCTCCTGTTATTTTGTAATTTTGTAAACCAATATTATATCACTAATAATAAATGAAAAAAATGGGAGCTAGGTAATTTTTCCTCTCTTTTTTTACAGCTCACTCATTGCATCTAATTCAGGTATGTGAACTATTTTAAATAGATGTGTTATGTGATTAAAGTATGAAAGGGAAAATGTTTATTTCAAAAATACTTCACTAATTTTTGATCAATAGAGAAATGTTGATCAACAAAGTAGAATGTTTATGCTATTTTCAATAAAAATTTAAAGTACTATCTTGTAATTAAAATTCACTTTGTTCTGTCAGTCATTCCTTTAGCTGGTTTTACTACATAAAGAATAATTAATGCTGGGCCAGGAGATACTTAATGGTTATGCAAAATATTTTTATGCCTAAGGCACTAGAGAATCCCAAGTTCAATTCTCAGAACCACTATAAGCCAAAGTTGAGCAGTGCTCAGGTAAAGCAAACAAACATAATGCTAATAGCTAACGCCTGTTGAATGCTTCTATTACTTTGAACTTTGTTTTAGGCATACATGATACACATTATCTTACTGAATGTTCATAACAATCTTAATATGGAGATACTATTTCTACTATCCCTTCTTGTAGTTGAGGAAGCTAAGACTTGCCAAGATTGCTCAAGTGGTAGAATCCAAATATGATTCCAGGATTTTGACACTGTGCTGTTTCCTTCTGGTGTTATTTTAACAGTCTATCAACCACCGCAATGCTAATTCCTGTTTCAGGCTATTCATGTGTTTAGTCATAGATCTAATCTATGAAGTGGGAAGTATTTGTGATCTCCAACAAGTGCAAGTGACAGATGTCTTTCATTTTATAATATGAATCAGATATTGATGAGAAAATGAGTCCTGGCTGTGGTTTCTCTGTTTAGCTCAGTATGGGAGTGAAAATCATAATGTTATTTCTATTCTGCAGTGATGGAGAACAGCCTGTAGCAGCTGATTGTGATAATGAACTTGGTGGCCAATTGGCTCTGTAATAAGTAACCAGCCTGTACTTGTCATTTTACCAGACAGCTTCTGCTGAAGTTCAAGCAGCAAAGATAAGAGGATATATTTGACCTTTTCTTTATATCATTCTAGACTCATTCACTCTCTCAGCTTTTCTACCTTGCGAACTTTCACTTATAATATTCCTAAATAAAATGTATTATATTATCTCTTCTAAATTTCCTATACAGTGTTCCCTTTCAGTCTTTAAGAAAAAAGCAAGGTTTTTTTATTACCAAATCTTTGCCATATTTTGATGTAAACTTTATACATTTCTAATATGTTTTAAGAGAGCTATGTTAAAATGCTCCTTAACTGCAATAACAATACCTTCATAACATAGGTTGTCATTAAACATTTTAAATTAAATTTGTTTAATCTGGATGAAAATAAATGCAAGGCATTTTACAATGAACTAGAATGGCAAAACTGTTGACTCTATATCTAGACTAGTACATCAGAGAAACTTAACTACTTCTCTTTTATCTGTTAATAATGTGCATAAGAACTATATTGTCCCACTGTTAGAATGCTGGATAGAACTATTTCAGTACTTATGTTGATTTAGTTTTATATATATATATATATATATATATATATATATATATATATATATATATATATATAATTGAAGAGAGACAGAAATTGAGAAGGGAGGGGGAGGTAAAGAGGGGGAGAGACAGAGAGACCTGTAGCACTGCTTCCCCACTCATGAAGCTCTCCCCCTGCAGGTGGGGACCAGGGGCTTGAACCCAGGTCTTTGTGCACTGTAGCGTGTGCACTCAACGAGGTGGATCACCACCTGGTCCCCTTAGGTTGATTTCTTTGTGAGGTCTTTTAAAAATCTTGTATCCTACTTAAAGTTTTGTTCTATAGAGCTGGGCAACTGGGTGAGACACTTGGCTCTAAGAGTCTTTACTTTTCACAGTAAAAGAGATTAAAGGAATTGGCTTAAAACTGGGGCAACCAGAGAGGTTTACATCAAGTTTATTATATAACTAGGACAAATATTTAATGTAGCTACTAATACATATTTTCTTAGGTTGTAATATTTTTAAAATGTTTTCTATATTTTTCATTCTTTATGTCTCAATTTGAATTAATCAGGACTTGCCTTTAATCCTCCTTTCCTCTCCAAGTGCTTGTTAGTTACACATTTTCAAATTTTTCTTTTCCATTATAGTGATTTAAACAAAACCAAGCCAGAACCAATGGTTTTACCACTTACATAACATGACTGCAATGTAAAAGTCAGTTGCATATTATAGCTAGACAGCTGAGATGCAGGAATTCAAATTTATACTTAAAAATTCCTAACTACTGTGTGGGGGAGGGTTCAGGTCCTGGAACATGATAGCAGAGGAAGACCTAGAGGGAGTTGAATTGTTATGTGGAAAACTGAGAAACATTACACTTAAAATAAACTACTGTATTTTATTGTTGATTATAAACCATTGGTCCCACCAATACACATGAAAAATAATAAAAAGGGTCTGTAGCTATACTAGTGGTTTGTTTGTTTGTTTGTTTTGCCTGAGCTGTAGCTATACTAGTGGTTTGTTTGTTTGTTTTTTTGCCTGAGCCTGAAATCTGATATGCAGGTGGGAGATAATTATTGTCTGGGGAGATGATGTCATGGCTGGGAAAATAACCAGGAAGCTGGATCAGGGAAGAGAGTAGCTCCTTAATATGGGAAAGGGGTATAAATATTATTGACTGTAAACTCCATCGATCTGATGTGATCTGGGGCTCATAATTAGATTAGGAGCCTGTATGACCTCTACATCCCTGTAGATCTGAGCTCACATTCTGTGGTCATGAGTAGGAACATTCCATGCTGCCCCAGTATCGACCCATCTTCCCCAGGTGTAGCATAGAGTACATTGTCCATCCTCCCTTCAGAAGATTCTCTAAACATTCTCTAAACATTGTTGATCCAAGATGAGGGAAAGGTCCTATGGAGTCCCACAAATGGGTCTATCGTCTTGTTCCTGATAGAAATGACTGGTAACTATGGAGAGAGGGATTTATTTGAGTTCTAGGCGCATCAAGGCTTTTTGTGAGTCTCAGGACTCTCCATCTGATGGGGTGGCCTGATAGTGACTAAAAAGTCATCATTAAAGGATACCAGTCTCTTGCCCTTATTCAGCTTTTGCAGTCCTTGCTTTGATGAGGCTAGCCTTGGAGTGAGTGAGAGAACTGTAATAGGAAGTAGGTGAGGGGATTTCCGGGGAAGATGACGGACTGAGAAGCTGCTAGGCTTGAGCTCTGATCACATCTTCTGGAAACGGTAGGATTTTCTGCCTGTAGCAGGCCAGTCAATAAGGGGTCCTAGCGGCAAAACCAAGGAGGTGACTATAACTTAATTTGGGTTAAGAATTAGAGTAGGGAAAAAAGGGGGAATAAAAAAAAAGGAAAAAAATTTTTTTCTTCCTTTTAATTTTCAAGCATACCTCCTTCCCGCCCCCCCCCCCCATTACCAGTCCTTTTCTTTACCAAATTCCTGTCACACCACGGAGTATCATTAATTCTAAGTCTATACCCTTCTGAAACCTCTGGCCTTTTTTCTTTCTAAGTAGCCAACCCCCCCCACCTCACCCTGCATAGCTAATTAAATAATTAAAAATAAATACATTAAAAAAAACCCTTTACTTTCACTGCCCTTTTATGACTGTTCTTTTTCTTTTTTCTCTCTCTCTTTCTTTCTTTCTTTTTTCTCTTTTTTCTTTTTCTCATTCTTGTCATCCCTTCTTCCTTAATCCTACAGCTTCCAAAGTCACAGCCCCCAGCCCCCACACCAACAAACAGTGTGCTTTTTTGAATTCACTGATACACATTTGGGAATTTCCTTTCACTGCTCTTTAATTACAGCTCTTTTTCTTATCTTTTCCCTTTTCTCTCTCTTGTCTCCCTCTCTGTCTCTTTTTTTTTATTCTTTTCATACACTTCTTCCTTCTTCTTTGCCTGTCTGAATCTGTGAATTATTTTGGGGAAGAAATCTGACTCAGAGTGGACTCTCTGTGTGTGTATCTCTGCTCTAGTTCCCTTTGCCCTCTTGTTACCCCTAGAATATACAGTGGATAGTAGATTTGCATAACTGTCTATTCTTGCTATCCTTTCTTTCTTTTTTCTTTCTTCACTGGGATTTGGTTACTTTTTTTTCACGGATTGGAGAAATTGTTTAGCTAACTGGTAACGACTAAACTACTTCAATACTTGCTTCAGTTGCTACTGTAATTCCTGAGGCTGGTGAGTGCAATTGTCATAAAGGTATTTATTACAGTGTTACTTGTACTCAAGACACAAAAACTGAGGAACAACAGAGCATAAAAAAAAGGAGACACATAAATCAAAAAAATGGGTATATCAAAAACAAATAAAACTGCTACTCCAATGAATGAAGACAAGAGCCCAGGAGAAACTACAACTCAGCCAGAAGTAACCATAGATAAGAAAAGTATGCAAGCAATAATAAACTTATTAATCACAGAAATGAAAACAACATTGGAGGAAAGGAATGGCAGTATTAGGGAAACAACAGTTGAGACCCCCAAGGAAAATACTGATTATGTTGATGCAATTAGAGAACTGAAAGCTGAAATAGCTGTAATGAAGAAAGAAGCTGAGGCAAGGGAAAGCAGACAAACAGAAGCAGAAAACATAATCAGTCAGACAGAGGATGAGTTAGAGAAAATGAAGAAAGAGGTGAAAGAGCTTAAAAAGAGATTGAGAGACACTGCAAACAACAACAGAGACATATGGGATGATCTCAAAAGAAGTAACATTCGTATAATTGGCCTTCCAGAGGAAGAAAGAGAGGAAGGGGAAGCAAACATTCTAGAGGAAATAATAGAAGAAAACTTCCCAGACCTGAATAACAGAAAGGACATCAAGATTCAAGAGGCCCAGATAGTACCAAACAGAATGAGCCCAGACCTGAAGACACCAAGACACATCATAGTCACAATGAGAAGAAGTAAGGATAAAGAAAGGATCCTAAAGGCTGCAAGAGAGAAACAAAAAGTCACATACAAGGGAAAACCCATAAGATTATCTGCAGACTTCTCCACTCAAACTCTAAAAGCCAGAAGGGAGTGGCAAGATATCTATTGAGCCCTGAATGAAAAAGGGTTTCAACCAAGGATAATATATCCTGCTAGACTTTCATTCAAACTAGATGGAGGGATCAAAACCTTCTTAGATAAACAACAGTTAAAGGAGGCAACCATTACCAAGCCGGCCCTGGAAGAGGTACTAAAAGACCTCTTATAAACAAGAACATCACTATAATACTTGCAATATATCAGAGCAAACAATTTTTTTTTTGGAACAATGGCACTACAATACATTAAATCCATAATATCAATAAATGTCAATGGCTTAAACTCACCCATCAAAAAGCACTGAGTTGGGGAATGGATCAGAAAACATAACCCAACCATATGCTGCTTGCAAGAATCCCATCTGTCACAACAAGATAAACACAGACTTAAAGTGAAAGGATGGAAAACTATCATACAGGCTAACAGACCACAAAAAGGGCAGGAACAGCCATTCTCATCTCAGACACGATAGATTTTAAATTAAATAAAGTAATAAAAGATAGGCAAGGACATTACATAATGATTAGAGGATCAATCAGCCAAGAAGACTTAACAATTATTAACATCTATGCACCCAACAAGGGACCATCTAAATACATTAAGCATCTACTGAAAGAATTTCAAAAATACATCAATAGTAATACAATAATAGTGGGAGACTTCAATACCCCACTCTCACACTTAGACAGATCAACAAAGCAGAGAACCAATAAAGATACAAGAGAATTGAATGAAGAGATCGACAGACTAGACCTCTGGGACATTTTCAGACTCCTCCACCCCAAAAAACTGGAATACACCTTCTTTTCAAATCCACATAACACATACTCAAGGATAGACCACATGTTAGGCCACAAAGACAGCATCAATAAATTCAAGATCATTGAAATCATCACAAGTATCTTCTCAGACCACAGTGGAGTAAAACTAACATTTAACAACAAACAGAAAATTATAAAAAAACACAGAATTTGGAAACTAAACGACATGCTCCTTAAGAACCACTGGATCAGAGACTCACTCAAGCAGGAAATTCAAATGTTCCTGGAAACTAATGAAAATGAAGACACAACCTATCAAAATATTTGGGACACAGCTAAAGCAGTACTGAGAGGGAAACTTATAGCCATACAATCACATATTAAACACCAAGAAGAAGCCCAAATGAACGACCTTACTGCACACCTCAAGGACTTAGAGGAAGAGGAACAAAGGAACCCTAAAGCAACCAGAAGGACAGAAATCACTAAAGTTAGAGCAGAAATAAACAACATCGAAAATAAAAGAACCATACAAAAGATCAATGAAGCCAAATGTTGGTTCTTTGAAAGATTAAACAAAATTGACAACCCCCTAGCCAGACTCACCAAACAAAAAAGAGAGAAGACTCAAATTAATAGAATTGTAAACGATGGAGGAGATATCACAACTGACACCACAGAAATCCAGAGAATCCTGTGAAACTTCTATAAAGAACTATATGCCACCAAGCTAGAGAATCTGGAAGAAATGGAACAATTCCTAGAAACATATGTCCTTCCAAAACTGAACCAAGAAGAACTACAAAATCTAAATGCACCAATCACAGACAAAGAAATTGAAACCGTTATTAAGAATCTCCCCAACAACAAAAGTCCTGGACCAGATGGCTACACAAATGAATTCTACAAAACTTTCAGGAAACAGTTAATACCCATACTTCTTAAGCTATTCCATAAGATTGAAGAAACAGGAATACTCCCTTCCACCTTCTATGAAGCCAACATCACCCTGATACCAAAAGCTGATAGGGACAGAACAAAAAAGGAAAACTACAGACCAATATCTCTGATGAACATTGATGCAAAATATTAAACAAGATCTTGGCCAACCAGATACAGCAACATATCAAAAAGATTGTTCATCACGACCAAGTGAGATTCATCCCAGGAATGCAAGGCTGGTTCAACATCCATAAGTCAATCAATGTCATTCACCACAGCAATAAAAGCAAAGCCAAAAACCACATGATTATCTCAATAGATGCAGAGAAAGCTTTTGACAAAATCCAACACCCATTCATGCTCAAAACTCTACAAAAAATGGAAATAGATGGGAAATTCCTCAAGATAATGGAGTCTATATATAGCAAACCTACAGCCAACATCATACTCAATGGACAGAAGCTGAAAACATTCCCCCTCAGATCGGGGACTAGACAGGGCTGTCCACTGTCACCGTTACTCTTCAACATAGTTTTAGAAGTTCTTGCCATAGCAATCAGGCAAGAGAAAGAAATCAAAGGAATACATATTGGAAGGGAAGAAGTCAAGCTCTCACTATTTGCAGATGATGTGATAGTATACATAGAAAGACCTAAAGAATCCAGCAGAAAATTACTGGAAGTTATTAGGCAATATAGCAAGGTATCAGGCTACAAAAGCAATGTACAAAAATCAGTGGCATTTCTTTATGCAAACACTAAATCTGAAGAAGAAGACATCCAGAAATCACTCCCATTTACTGTTTCAGCAAAATCAATCAAATACCTAGGAATAAAGTTGATCAAAGAAGTGAAAGACTTGTATGCTGAAAACTATGAGTCGCTACTCAAGGAAATAGAAACTGATACCAAGAAATGGAAAGATATCCCATGCTCATGGATTAGAAAAATAAATATCATCAAAATGAATATTCTCCCCAGAGCCATATACAAATTTAATGCAATACCCATCAAAGTTACACCAAGCTTCTTTAAGAGAATAGAACGAACACTACAATCATTTATCTGGAACCTGAAAACACCTAGAATTGCCAAAACCATCTTGAGGAAAAAAAACAGAAATGGAGGCATCACACTCCCAGACCTTAAACAATATTATAAAGCCATCATCATCAAAACAGCATGGTACTGGAACAAAAATAGGCACACAGACCAGTGGAACAGAATTGAAAGCCCAGAAGTAAATCCCAACACCTATGGGCATCTAATTTTTGATAAGGGGGCCCAAAGGATTAAATGGAAGAAGGAGGCTCTCTTCAATAAATGGTGCTGGGAAAACTGGGTTGAAACATGCAGAAGAATGAAATTGAACCACTTTATCTCACCAGAAACAAAAATCAACTCCAAATGGATCAAAGACCTAGATGTCAGACCAGAAACCATCAAATAATTAGGGGAAAACATTGGTAAAACACTTTCCCACCTACACCTCAAGGACATCTTTGATGAATCAAACCCAATTGCAAGGAAGACTAAAGCAGAAACAAACCAATGGGACTACATCAAATTGAAAAGCTTCTGCACATCCAAAGAAACTATTAAACAAACAGAGAGACCCCTCACAGAATGGGAGAAGATCTTCACATGCCAGACATCAGACAAGAAACTAATCACCAAAATATATAAAGAGCTCAGCAAACTTAGCACCAAAAAAGCAAATGCCCATCCAAAAATGGGCAGAGGATATGAACAAAACATTCACCACAGAGGAGATCCAAAAGGCTAACAAACATATGAAAAACTGCTCTAGGTCACTGATTGTCAGAGAAATGCAAATTAAGACAACACTAAGATACCACCTCACTCCTGTAAGAATGGCATACATCAAAAAGGACAGCAGCAACAAATGCTGGAGAGGATGTGGGGACAGAGGAGCCCTTTTACATTGCTGGTGGGAATGTAAATTGGTCCAGCCTCTGTGGAGAGCAGTCTGGAAAACTCTCACAAGGCTAGACATGGACCTTCCATATGACCCAGTAATTCCTCTCCTGGGGTTATACCCCAAGGACTCCATAACACCCAACCAAAAAGAGGTATGTACTCCTATGTTGTTAGCAGCACAATTCATAACAGCTAATACCTGGAAGCAACCCAGGTGCCCAACAACAGATGAGTGGCTGAGAAAGCTGTGGTATATATACACAATGGAATACTATGCAGCTATCAAGAACAATGAACCCACCTTCTCTGACCCATCTTGGACAGAGCTAGAAGGAATTATGTTAAGTGAACTAAGTCAGAAAGATAAAGATGAGTATGGGATGATCCCACTCATCAACAGAAGTTGACTAAGAAGATCTGAAAGGGAAACTAAAAGCAGGACCTGACCAAATTGTAAGTAGGGCACCAAAGTAAAAACCCAGTGGTGAGGGGTAGACATGCAGTTTCCTGGGCCAGTGGGGGGTGGGAATGGGTGGGAGGGATGGGTCAAGGTCTTTTGGTGGTAGGAATGGTGTTTATGTACACTCCTAGCAAAATGTAGACATATAAATCAGTAGTTAATCAATATGAGAGGGGGAAAATCAATTGTATGTCTCAAAGTTTCTCAAAACACAAACTGAATCTTTTTAATATATAGGCTGTGTATTTGATATGCGGACTCTCTCAAAAGCCTAGACCAAGTAGATTAGAAGCATCCAATAGCACAGCTATATACAAGATACTGGATACAGTACAGCAAACCATAACAAAAGGACTTTTCTAAGTTAACCCAATTACCAAATAATGTGATGATAACATTAACTATCGATTGTCTTTTTGAACCCTAAGACAGCAGGAACCTCACATCTCCACTATAGAGCCCCTACTTCCCCCAGTCCTGGAACCCTTGGATAGGGCCCACTTTCCCGTATGCCTCTCCCAATCCATACCAAATAATATTGCGTCTGCCGATCACAACCTAACCAACGCAATGATTGCCACCTCAACATGCTTCACCTCAGACTGTGTCCAGAGACTTCACGTGTGGAATGACAACCCTTCAGCTCCATTACTCGGGTGAGACCTTTCCTTTTATAGTACACTCTAATTTCATCTCATGTGGTTCACTTTCTAACAAAGTCCCATACACCAGTTTTTGTGAGAGAGAGCTTATGTGCACACGTATCCATAAACTACTGCAAAATATATACCTGAAAGCAGAAGTACACTAGAGTTTGCAGTGAGTACCTCCCTAACACTTCCTCTCCACTGTTCCAAGCTTTGGGCCCATGATTGCTCAACAATTTGTTTGGCCTCGTATGTTAACTCTCTTTTCAATCACCAGGTTCCAGATGCCACCAGGATGCTGGCCAGGCTTCCCTGGATTGAAGATCCCACCAATGTGTCCTGGAGCTCAGCTTCCCCAGAGACACACCCTACTAGGGAAAGAGAGAGGCAGACTGGGAGTATGGACCGACCAGTCAATGCCCATATTCAGCAGGGAAGCAATTACAGAAGCCAGACCTTCTACCTTCTGCAACCCTCAATGACCCTGGGTCCATGCTCCCAGAGGGCTAGAGAATGGGAAAGCTATCAGGGGAGGGGGTGGGTTATGGAGATTGGGTGGTGGGAATTGTTTGGAGTTATACCCCTCCTACCTTATGGTTTTGTTAATGTCTCCTTTCTTAAATAAAATAAAATTAAATTAAAAAAAAGAAGTAGGTGAGGAGGGTCTCTAAGTCTAAGTGGACACTATTTCATTATGAACTTGATACTGACTCACTGCAGACTATTGTGTATTTTTGCTTTCAGGTATATATTGTGCCCTAATTTATGGATATATGTGAACATATGCTCTATCTCATGGGACCTGGCCTATATCTAGGTTTTGGGACTTTGTTAGGAAGTGAACCTCCTGGAATGGAATTAGAGAATACTATGAAAGATAACTAGAATATGCCTATTAGCTATCTACAAAATGGAAGACCCCCCCAACACTTCATCTACACTATTCCAGCCTTTAGGTCCATGACTGTTCAATAAGTTGTTTGGCTTTGTATGTTAACTCTCTTTTCAGCTACCAGGTTCCAGATGCTAGCAGGATGCCAACTAGACTTCCCTGGACAGACAATCCCACCAATGTGCCTTGGAGCTCCGCTTCCCCACGGCCCTTCCCCACTAGGGAAAGAGAGAGTCAGGATGGGAGTATGGATTGATCTGTCAACGCCCATGTTCAGTGGGGAAGCAATTACATAAGCCAGACCTTCAACCTTCTGCATCCCACAATGATTTTGGATCCATACTCCCAGAGGGTTAAAGAATAGGAAAGCTATCTGTGGAGGGGATGGGATATGGAGGTCTGGTGGTGGGAATCTTGCAAAGCTGTACCCCGCTTATCCTATAGTTTTGTCAATGTTTCCTTTTTATAAATAAAAAATTTAAAAATAAAATAAAGAAAGAAAGAAAGAAAGAAAGAAAGAAAGAAAGAAAGAAAGAAAGAAAGAAAGAAAAATCCTAACTATAATTCTAGGTTCTTTCAACCACTCCAGCCTGATCATTATGCAAGAAAAAAAATTAGTCCACTTGTTAAGCCTAAATCTACTCAGTTCTGCTATTGGGTGCTACAACAAATAAATAAAATCCTGTTCTACATAATGCCCTTTCAGTTATCTAATAAAACTGGCATCTCCCCTGAGAATTCTATTCTTCAGATTCAACATATCCAGATAGTTTTGTTGTTCTTTATGCTTTCGTACTCTATCCTAGACATGTAATTTTAGTAACTCAACAAAAGCTAGTCAATTTCACTTCTATACTATAAGTTCAAAAGGACCCACATGCTGCCATGGTTGTCAGTAAGATAAAGGCAAGAAGAATGTTCCCTTGAGATACCAACAGTGATAGTAAAACAAAGTAACAAAGAAATAAAATTGATAAGAAATACTATAAAATAGGAAGATATGATTTAAGATATGTCATGTAACTTGGGCAGCACTTTTAGTGATTGAGTTCTCTATTCATTTTATATACAATATTAAAGTCAAAACTAAAGGGAATTTCTAGATATACGTAAATAAATGCTTGAACACTGTGTGTATCTAAACACAAATGTACATTTGTTTTCCATTTGTTTGGAATAGACTATATCAGTATCATAT
This sequence comes from Erinaceus europaeus, assembly GCF_950295315.1. Classification (NCBI taxonomy): domain Eukaryota; kingdom Metazoa; phylum Chordata; class Mammalia; order Eulipotyphla; family Erinaceidae; genus Erinaceus; species Erinaceus europaeus. The sequence continues at coordinate 53,657,415 of NC_080169.1, read as the reverse complement.
AAATAATAATGAAAATAGAGAATTAAAAAATACCATTTATAGGTACAGATAAAGAAGTAGATTCTGAAATATTTGCCAGAAGTAGTAAGATACAAAGCAGAGATTGAAGTATGCATAGGTTTTGTTCTGACTGCAAATTCACTCAGTAGTTTTTGTTGTTGGTAAGTCAGCTCCTATATATAGTTATTACTTTATCCTTTTCTAATACAAGAATTTTTGTTCATAACTTCTCATGTTCATTGTTGGTATACTTCTAAATTCTGCTTATAAGACCTTCTGTTTTGATCATCACATTAGGTTCGCTTGAATTACTTATGATGTGGTCTATTTACATGATCACTGTTTTACCTGGGCCCCACCCTGCCTGCAGGGTATTGGTTTAATCCCCACTGGTTAGATGGAAGCTATGTTCTGTTCAGCTCTTTTTTTTGCTCTGCCCTCTCTCCTAGTCATTTTCCTTTCCCTTGCCACTTCTGGTGAAGAGATGCATAAAAGGCGATGTATCTGGTTAATAAACGAGATACTGCTTCCCAGCTCAGCCATGAGTTCCTGGTCATCTGTCTCCCGCCCGCGAAGCTAGACCGGCAAATGGAGCCTGGACAGGGACTGGCAGTTCATAAGACAGACTGCCTTGAACAAAGTTCAATAACTGCAACCATTCAAAGTATTTAGGGTCTGAGAAATAGCACCATCGGTAGCACCATTTGCTGCTATGCTTGAGTCACCAAGGTATCAAGTTCAATTCCCAGTATAAGTCAGAGCTGAGTAGTACCCTAGTAAAAAAAAATAAATAAGTAAAATAAATAAATAAATGAAAATATCCAATGCTAATTTTTCTAACCTAGTTTCTGCAAAGCATTTCGGTATTAAAAAAATGAACAAGATGTTTTATAGTTTAAATTGCTTTTTCAATTGTCTCCTTTAACTTGAAAAAAAATCTGTCAAAAATATTTATTTTAGAGCACTTCTCATTTTAATAATGAAGTTTCCTCTGATATACATCAGCTTTTTTCCCCCAGACATATTCATGATTCTGTAGTGGTACTGGCTTTAAAATATAACCATTGGATGCATTAAACTAGACACATATTTTCCTCTCCACTGAATTTTTTGTCTTATTTGACTTATATTTCCCAAAATGACTTAATTTGTGCATTCCATGTTATAAAATATCCCACTTATTCTTTTTCTCATTTATCTTTTTAAAAATATATATTTATCTTTATGAGAGAAAGAGAGACAGAGAGAGAGAAAGAGAGAGAGAGAGAAAGAGAGAGGGAGAGAGAGAGAAATAGCACTGCTCAGCTATGGTTTTCAGTGGTGTTGAGGACTGAACCTGGGAACCTACCTGCGCCTCAGGTATGAACATTTTTTGCATAACCATTATGCTGTCTCCCCAGAGCCTCATTTCTTCTTATTTCTTTAGATTGCTGCTTTACTATCCTACTGCCTCTCACTTCAACAATTGGTTTGCCCTGCATGAAAGAACAGCCCTATGATCCTTGAACCTTGGCGAGGAAAAGGTCAAACACCCTTCTTGGGTTTTAAAGATCTTAAATGTAGTTCTGGACATTTGCAGGAGCCCCAGTTTTTTTCCTTTCAGAAAGATTTTCTACTCTTTAGCACATAGCAAACCATTGTCCCCGATATTTAAACATGATTGACTCATTTACTAAAACCCTAGCACAAATGTTATTTGCTCCCTCCTTAGGTAAACAAATAAAATGAAATAATATATTAAGTGCAAATACGGTCAAAAGGTGTGGTATCCATGGTATCACAACCCTGCTGTCAGAAAGACAGCACTCCAAACAGAGCAGCCATATGCTACTAGTCAGCACATGATTTTCTAGAACAGGATGGAATTCTGCCATCTCTCCTATCCAGGCTTGTCATTGGTTCTGGTAGCGAATCTATGTGCTTATAGAGACGAAAATACTGTATTGACAAGCATGCTATTTCCACATTCTACCATAGCCCTTTCTGTCAGGCACTTTGCTAGATGCTCATGGGGATATCATATCACTTAAGGTCTCAGGATCTGGACATCAGGGCTATAGTTTTACCTAAGTCATTATCTCCAGTGAACCAAAGTAATGAAAGAGACCTTAATCTGAGACAATTCTAGGAAGACTAAAGAAATGAGTAAATTCATGTTATTGCCTTGTGATGTTAACAATAACTATCCATTGTCTTCTTGAACCCTAAGACAGCAGGAACCTCACATTTCCACTATAGAGCCTAAACTTCCCCCAGTCCTGGGACCCTAGGGTAGGGCCCACTTTCCCGTATGCTTCTCCCAATTCTTATCAAATAATACTGCATCTGCTGATCACAACCTAATAAACACAATGAGTGCCACCCCAGCATGCTTCACTTCAAACTGTGTCCAGAGACTTCAGGTGTGGAATGACAACCCTTCAGCTTCATCACTCAGGTGAGACCTTTCCTTTCATAGTATTCTCTAATTCCATCCCAGGTGATTCACTTCCTAACAAAGTCCCAAAACCTAGATATAGACCAGGTTATAAGAGATAGAGAATATGTTCACACGTATCCATAAACCAGGGCAAATATATACCTGAAAGCAGTAGTACACTAGAGTTTGCAGTGAGTACCCCCGAACACTTTATCTCCATGATTCTTCAACAACTTGTTTGGCTTTGTATGTTAACTCTCTTTTCAGCCCCCAGGTTCCAGATACCATCAGGATGCCTGCCAGGCTTCCCTGGACTGAAGACCCCACCAATGTGTCCTGGAGCTCAGCTTCCCCAGAGATCCGCCCTACTAGGGAAAGAGAGAGGCAGACTGGGAGTATGGACCGACCAGTCAACGCCCATGTTCAGCGGGGAAGCAATTACAGAAGCTGGACCTCCCACCTTCTGCAACCCACAATGACCCTGGGTCCATGCTCTCAGAGGGACAGAGAATGGGAAAGTTAGTGGGGAAGGGACTGGATATAGAGATTGGGTGGTGGGAATTGTGTGGAGTTGTACCCTCCATCCTATGATTTTGTTAATGTCTCCTTTCTTAAATAAAATAAAATAAAATAAAATAAAATAAAATAAAAGATATGGAACAGAAATAAAGATAAAATGACAGATTTCTCAGGACCACATACAAATTGAAAAGCACTAATAATTTGTACATTTAAATGTTTTTAATTAAATGTAAACATTTGAATTCTGATTATAAGCCTTTTAATTTTGTATACATATTATGTGTCACAATAGTGATTTAGACATAGTTAAAATTTTAAAGTAGGGATAGCTGAACTCAAGAAAGTTATTAATTAAAGTAATAAAATAATGCTTTTTTTTTCAAAATACATATTCTGCTTTACTACTTTATATACTATTATTTCCTGAAAATGTTTTAGATGTTATATTCAGTTATAGATATAGTTCATAATTTTTCCTTAAGTGAATTCATACTGATGTCATGGGAAAAAAAAGTATCTCTTTGAATATAGTATTAAATTAGCTAATATGGTGAGAAAATACACTCTACCCTATATTTGCGGCATATCTAAAATACATATTTTACTTATTTATGTATTGCATAAGGACAGAGAGAAATTAAGAGGTAAGGGGGAAATAGAGAGGGAGAGAGACAGAGAGAGCTGTAGAACTGGTTTAATGGTTGTGAAGCTTTCTGCCTTCCATAGATTGGGACTGGGGGCTTGAGCCCTGGGTCCTTGCACATTATAACACATATGCTTTATTGGGTGCACTGTAACCACCACCCGCCCTTATAGTGTGTGTGTGTGTGTGTGTGTGTGTGTGTGAGAGAGAGAGAGAGAGAGAGAGAGATCTTTTGGAATGACCATTGTTCTATTGATATTTTCAGAGAAGAAAGTCAAGAGATTAAGTTTATCTAATAATTAAGAAAACAAGAGCTTTACATTTAGATATTATTTTACCACTTCCTACTTGTATGACCTTGCCCATTGTTCCTGCTTTCTTTAGGATATCTCCACCAAGATAGGGAAAGGTCAGTTAATATCTTAAATTAGATGTGAATCATACCTCACAGAGGAGAGGTGAAAGGCACCATCTGGCATAATCTTATATGGGCAGGATAACATAGAGCTAATTGTCACATTCTCCAGCCTTCCTCTTTCTATCTGAAAGTACCCAATAAAGCTTTTGATAATTTCCTGACCTTGTTAATTTACTTCCATATTTGTGACTTTGGAGTTATCTTCAACTCCTTTTTCCTTTTCCTTCCACATCTTATTACTGAGACTTTTTAGTTGGTCATACTTTTCACCTCATTAAAAAGAAAGTGCATCTCTTTTTTTACAACTTGGTTCTAGTTATACTAAACATAACTTGGTTATGAAGATATCTCAGAGACAGTTACATTATCCCAAGTCATTTTAAATTCTCCCCAGATTTTAATATAGATTGTACATCTGAGTAGATAATCCAATTCATAAGTACAAGTAGTGTTAAATTACTCACTGCAGGTGGGTGAACACTTTATTTGTAATACAGTTTCTTTCCATAGGAAAACTTGAAAAATAAAGGACATAAGAAAGCACTACTCACTTTTTTGTCATTTGCCATTATTTGAGTTAAAGTTCAAACTTTAACTGTGGACATTTGGGAATTGAAAATATCTCTGAAAAAAACCAAAGAGGTCACTGATGTTGACTACCCTGAATCCCTCTGAAAAATAAGCACCTGTTCTTCCTATTTACTGTAATAACAAATGCCTAGTCTTTGTACAGGTCCAACAGGTTTTTTAGATTTACAAAAGGCAATCATTTGACATTAATACTATAGCTGTCTTTGGACTTTGGTAACAAGATCTTAGCCAAACACTGGGGGCTTCCGATATTTTCAAATATCTTGGCTAAATATTAATGAGAATGTTTAAACAGTGGGGAAGTTGTTACTGTAGTATGCTTCTACATATTTTAACCATGTTTTAACTTGAGCTGAGCATGAGGAACAAGTCTAAGAGGCGATCCAGACTGCTAATAATGGTTTTATACTCTTAATTATGTCTTGCTTTAAAATTATGCATTGGGGCTGAGGGGTGGGAGGTGGTTCACCTGGTAGAGTACACACTGCCTAGTATGAAGAGTCAGCTTTGAGTCCTCAGCCACCACATAGGAATATCACACAAAGGAGAAGCTTCAAGAGCTGTGAAGCAGTGTTCTGGTGTATTTTCTGCCTCTCTCTCTCTCTCTCTGAACTAAAAAAAAAAAAGCCCAACAGGAGTGGAAAAATGATGCAGGTAGTGAGCCCGATGGTTAACCTTGCTGGCAAAATAGAAAAATAAAAATTATGTTATATTAAAACTGACTAGCTTTTATAAAAAAATTAGTAAATTTGAAGTTACATTAAAATTAAAAATTACATTTAAAACATAGTAAAATGAGGGGGGGATAATAGTGTACCTGAACACACATTCCCATGGGCAAAGACCTAGGTTCAAGCCTTCCATCCCAACTTGCAGAGGTGAAACTTCACAAGCAATGAAGAAAGCACAACCTTGGGTCCATACTCCCAGGGGGTTAAAGAATAGGAAAGCTATCAAGGGAGGGGATGGGATACGGAGTTCTGGTGGTGGGAATTGTGTGAAGTTGTACACCTCTTATCCTATGGTTTTGTCAGTGTTTCCTTTTTATAAATAAAATAAAATAAAATAAATCTAAAATAAAGAAAGCACAACCATAGGTAGGTCTCTCTCTCTCTCTCTCTCTCTATCTCTATCTCTCCCTCTCTCTCTCTGGCTCACCCTCTGTACTTTCCCTTTAAAATTCTCTCTGTTTCTTTCTGAAATAGATAAATAAAATTTAAATCAATTCTAGAGGGGCAGTTGATAATGCACCTTGTTAACCACACACATTACAGTATAGAAGAGTTCAGGTTCAATCCCCTGGTCCCCACCTTCAGAGGGAAAGCTTCCTAAGTGGTGAAGCAGTGCTGCAAGTGTCTCTGTCTCACTCCCTTTTTACCTCTCCTCCTTCCCTCTCAATTTCTCTTTATATCTATCCAATAATAAAATAAATAAAAATACTTAAAAATAATTTTAAAAGAAATTTAAAAAGAAAAGGAAAAGAGTCCCAGCTGTACTGGGATAAAATTAAAAAACAACAACAATAAAATGGAAGCAAAAGATGCAAAGTATGTTTATGACTCCCATCCATATTAGATTGTAAGCATGTTGTTAGTAGTAGAAAAAATTTTTAAATATTTATTTATTTATTCCTTTTTGTTGCCCTTGTTGTTTTATTGTTGTAGTTATTACTGTTGTTAGTGATGTTGTCATTTTTGGATAGGACAGAGAGAAATGGAGAGAGGAGGGGAAGACAGAGGGGGAGAGAAAGATAGACACCTGCAGACCTGCTTCACCACCTGTGAAGTGACTCCCCTGCAGGTGGGGAGCCGGGGGCTGGAACTGGGATCCTTACACCAGTCCTTGCACTTTGCGCCACCTGCGCTTAACCCGCTATGCTACCGCCTGACTCCCAGTAGTAGAAATTTTTATATAGATTTTTTTCTCATTACTTACTTAATTATTTGGTATATAGTAGGTACTACATAACAAATAAATGAGTGCCTGACCTATATGACCAAAATGTGTATATATACTTTAGAGACCTATTAGGAGAATACATTGTTAACTCCTGCTCAAATGAAGGAGTGAAAATTCAAGAATTATACTGTTTAATATGGTAGCCACTAGATATGTGTCTTTATTTGCATTTAAATAAAAATTTTCACAAATAAATTAAAATATAAACCTCCCTTTTTCAGTCAAATAACCATATTTTAAATACTCAATAGCCAAATGAGATTAGTGGTTACTATATTGATAGTAGAAATATCAAATATTTCCTTCACTGCAGAAAGTTCTCTTGGGCAGCATTATTCTAGAGAGTTCCAACAAAGGCAGTTTCTTGAAAATATGAATTTTTATCACAACTTAAATAATTCTGGAGGGATCCCACCCTCCATCTACTTCTTTATCAACCTGTAGTATGTAGTAGTCTTATAATTCATTTTTAAAAGATTTATTGGAGCCAGATGGTGGCACACCTGCTTGAGTACACAGAATTAGGAAACTAAACACACACCGCTTAAGAACCACTGGGTCAGGGGGTCGGGCGGCGGCGCAGTGGGTTAAGCGCATGTGGCGCAAAGCGCAGGGACCGGCGTAAGGATCCCGGTTCGAGCCCCCGGCTCCCCACTTGCAGGGGAGTCGTTTCACAGGTGGTGAAGCAGGTCTGCAGGTGTCTATCTTTCTCTCTCCCTCTCTGTCTTCCCCTCCTCTCTCCATTTCTCTCTGTCCTATCCAACAACGAATTGCGTCAACAAGGGCAATAATAATAACCACAACGAAGCTACAACAAGGGCAACAAAAGGGGGAAGAAAAAAATGGCCTCCGGGATCGGTGGATTCATGGTGCAGGCACCGAGCCCAGGAATAACCCTGGAGGAGGAAAAAAAAAAAAAAAAAGAACCACTGGGTCAGAGGAACACTCAAGCAAGAAATTCAAATGTTCCTGGAAACAAATGAAAATGAAGACACAAGCTATCAAAATATTTGGGACACAGCTAAAACAGTATTGGGAGGGAAACTCATAGCCATACAATCACATATTAAAGAACAAGAAAAAGTTAAAATAAAAGGCATTACTGCATACCTTAAGGACTTAGAGGAAGAGGAACAAAGGAACCCTAAAGCAACCTGAAGGACAGAAATCACTAAAATTAGAGCAGAAATAAACAACATAGAAAATAAGAGAACCATACAAAAGATCAATGAAGCCAAATGTTGGTTCTTTGAAAAAATAAACAAGACTGACAAACCCCTAGCCAGACTCACTAAACAAAAAAGGGAGAAGACTCAAATTCATAGAATTGTAAACGATGGAGGAGATATCACAACTGACACCACAGAAATCCAGAAAATCATGCAAAACTTCTATGAAGAACTATACGCCACCAAGCTAGAAAATCTGGAAGAAATGGAAGAATCCTAGAAACATACCCTTCCAAAACTGAACCAAGAAGAACTACAAAACCTAAATAAGCCAATTACAGACGAAGAAATCGAAACAGTTATTGAGAATCTCCCCAACAACAAAAGTCCTGGACCAGATGGCTTCACAAACGAATTCTACAAAACCTTCAGGAAACAGTTAGTACCCTTACTTCTAAAGCTTTTCCATAAGATCGAAGAAACAGGAATACTCCCTTCCACCTTCTATGAAGCCAACATCACCCTGACTCCAAAATCAGATAGAAACACAAGAGACAAGGAAAACTACTGACCAATATCTCTGATGACCATAGATGCCAAAATATTAAACAAGATCTTGGCCAATCGGATACAGCAGTATATCAAAAAGATTGTTCATCACGACCAAGTGGGATTTATCCCAGGGACGAAAGGCTGGTTCAACATACGTAAGTCAATCAATATCATTCACCACATCAATAAAAAGCAAAGCCAACAACTGCATTATCTCAACAGATGTAGAGAAAGCCTTTGACAAAATCCAACACCCATTCATACACAAAACTCTACGAACACTAAATCTGAAGACGAAGACATCCAGAAATCACTCCCATTCACTGTTGCAGCAAAATCAATAAAATACCTAGGAATAAAGCTGACCAAAGAAGTGAAAGACCTGTATACTGAAAACTATGAGTCACTATTCAAGGAAATAGAAAATGATACCAAGAAACGGAAAGACATCCCATGCTCATGACTGGAAGAATAAGTATCATCAAAATGAATATTCTCCCCAGAGCCATATACAAATTTAATGTGATACCCATCAAAATTCCACCAAGCTTCTTTAAGAAAATAGAACAAAAACTACAATCATTTATCTGGAACCAGAAAACACCTAGAATTGCCAAACCCATCTGGAGGAAAGAAACAGAAATGGAGGCATCACACTCCCACATCTCAAACTATATTATAAGGCCATCATCATCAAAACAGCCTGGCACTGGAACAAAAATAGGCACACAGACTAGTGGAACAGAATTGAAAGAAAGCCCAGAACTAAACCCTCACACCTATGGACATCTAATCTTTGATAATGGTGCTCAAAGTATTAAATGGAAGAAGGAGGTTCTCTTCAATAAATGGTACTGGGAAAACTGGGTTGTAGCATGTAGAAGAATGAAATTGAGCCACCTTATCTCACCAGAAACAAAAATCAACTCCAAATGGATCAAGGACATGGATTTTACACCAGAAACTATCAAATACTTAGAGCAAAACATTGGTGGAACCCTTTCCCACCTAAACCTCAAGGACATCCTTGATGAAACAAACCCAATTGCAAGGAAGACTAAAACAAAAACAAACCAATGGGACTACATCAAATTGAAAAGCTTCCGCACAGCCAAAGAAACTATCACACAGAGACCCCTCACAGAATGGGAGAAGATCTTCACATACCATACATCATACAAGAGACTAATAACCAAAATATACAAAGAGCTCAGCACACTTAGCAACAAAAAAGCAAATGACCGCATCCAAAAATGGGCAGAGGATATGAAAAAGACATTCACTTCAGAGGAGATCCAAAAGGCTAACGAACATATGAAAAACTGTTTCAGGTCACTGATAGTCAGAGAAATGTAAGTAAAGACAACATTGAGATACCACCTCACTCCTGTGAGAATGGCAAACATCAAAAAGGACAGTAGCAACAAATGTTGGAAAGGCTGTAAGGACTTGAGAAGTCATGATCCTAGAACAGGAGAGACTTTGGGAGCCTTTGCCTAATTGTACTATAGCAAGTTCCTGATTTTTTTTGCCTATCCTTATCTTTTTACCTAAGGGTTGGATGGGTGGGTGATGGTGGTATGGTACATAACCCCAAAGTGAACAATAAAGATTTTTCCTTCATGCCAGAATGGGTTGGGGGAATGCTTAGACCACAAGACTTGCATTCTTGATGCTTCCAATTCTACTTCCTGTACCATGCATACCAGGGTGGCACCTTGACTTTTTTTTCTCTTTCTTATAAGAAATTCTATGTCATATTAAATAAGATAAATTTTGAAATTAAAACAAACAAAATCACAGCCTGGTATGACATTTTGGCTTTCTGTGGCATCAGGAAGCTTCAAAGTGATTTTGATGCCTATGATCCATGGATCAGAAACTGAACAATGTTTGCCTAAGAATGGCAAATATCATGCTGTTCATTCATTAATCCAACAGAATATATGACTCTATGTTATAGACTCCATTTTAGATAAGTACCATGTTTATAAGAACAGAAAGAACATTACTAGAGAAGGCACTAATGAATAATGCATTCTCCCATTTTTACCCATATATACTCTAACATTTTCTATCCAGATATGTCCCAGGATTTCTCCTAGCTAAATCCAACTTGTCTTTGTAAGCCAAAATTATTCTAGGAAGGGCTTGACAGGAGTGAAACAGAGCAAGAAAAGATTAAAAAAAAACACTTCAGAAATTCTAGTTTGTATCTATGATTGTTAAGAAAGGGACTGTAGTTTCTTCTGTTATTGTTAAGGATTTACATCTACTAGAGCTAATAAAGGAATACTAGGGGCTGGGTGGTGGTTCACTCACTTGGTTGGACATATTACAGTTTGCAAGGACCTAGGTTCAAGCCCCTGTTCCCTACCTACAGGGGGGAAATTTCATGAGTAGTAAAACAGTGCTGCAGGTCTCTCTCTCTCTCATCCTTTGTTTCTTACCTTTCCCTCTAGATTTATTTTTCTATCCAAAATAAATATATAAAATATTAAGAATAAAATGAAGAAATTCTAGTTTGACTTCTAAATGCTTGTATTTAAAAATGGAGCTTTAATTTGCATTGATTAGGTAAGTAGGAACTCTAGTTTGACCATTTTTGCATATCCTGAGTTGAAAAGAAACTACCAGCTTTATGGGATATATTTTTAGCATATAACTGACACCAAAAAAGGTAGAATTCTGCACAAGAATTCTGCACAGGACTATATAAAGGAAAAAAAATACAATAATGAATGGGGAATGATTTAAGAGATTTACCTCCATTCCCTGCCATTGGCAAATGGATCCTTTTACCAGAGTTTAAAACTTTTGTTTCCCTTACAAGTTGAGCAGATTATTGAGGTTTTTGAGAAAATATATCATTTTGCTCTTTTACAGTAGAAGCCGTTGTGGTAGTAGTAGATGAATAAAAGGTGGAGGAGTAGGAGAAATAGAAGATGTGGGAAATGAAGAGAGAAGGGTAGATGAACATATGAATGAGAAAGGAGAAAAGAAACAGGAGGGAAGAATAATTTAAAAAAAAATCTAGTGATTGGTTGTGGGGTGGAGCAATAAGCTAGAGAAAGGGTTCTGGGATGGTAGTTTTCTAGCTGAGGTTGGGAGATAGTAAGTTACTCATTTAAACAGGGTATACAGAAAGAATAGGATTTTGAGGGTAAAGAGGAAGGCTCAGTTTTGATATGCTGGGCTTGCATGCTGCTACTCCAGTACTTTAAAATAGAGCCATCAAAATAAATAAATAAATAAATAAATAAATAAATAAATAAATAAATAAATAAATTGTTTGGCTTCATATGTTAACTCTCTTTTCAATCACCAGGTTCCAGATGCCACCAGGATGCTGGCCAGGCTTCCCTGGATTGAAGACCCCACCAATGTGTCCTGGAGCTCAGCTTCCCCAGAGGCACACCTTACTAGGGAAAGAGAGAGGCAGACTGGGAGTATGGACCGACCAGTCAACGCCCATGTTCAGCGGGGAAGCAATTACAGAAGCCAGACCTTCTACCTTCTGCAACCCTCAATGACCCTGGGTCCATGCTCCCAGAGGGCTAGAGAATGGGAAAGCTATCATGGGAGGGGGTGGGTTATGGGGATTGGGTGGTGGGAATTGTGTGGAGTTGTACCCCTCCTACCTTATGTTTTTGTTCATTAATCCTTTCTTAATAAAAAATTAAAAATAAATAAAAATAAAAAAATAAAATAGAGCCATCAAAATAAATAAATAAATAAATAAATAGAAAAAAGAAACTAGCCTTGTATTTTCAGAGCTTTAGATATGTATATTTAGCATGTACCACTGGTAAAACATATTGGAGAATGAAATCATACTGTAGACAGAGAAGAGAAACTTCAGAAGAATAGGAATTTGATGAATATAAATACTTTAATTGTGTTGATTGCATTTGTTTTATTTATTTGTTTACCAGCATACTGCCTCAACTCTGGCTTATGGTGGGACAAGAGATTAAACTGGAGACCTCACAACCTCAGGTATGAAGGATATTTTGCATAAGCATTATGTTACCTCCCCAGCTCCAACATAAAAATTTGAGGACAATGATTCTTAACTATATTTACTGATGTGATGACTTTCTGAAAATCAGATAATTTTAAGACTATCAAATTTGATATACTTAAAAATAGTTTCCAAGGTATAAAGTCCCCTGTTGAGAACTTCTACAATTTTTCTGTGTTTAATGATGAGAAAGGAAAGAAAACCCATGATGGACAGTGATAATGAAAGTCAAATAAGTACAGGAAAAGTCAAATTTCCAACCCTCAGAGATATATTTATTTGATTCAATGCAATAGTTATGATAAAGATTCTAAATAAATAACCAGCTTATTTTACATTTCTGTTTGTAAAGTCAGGAAAGCAGCAATAAATATTTAGAATTAATTTACGATTTTTTTTGTTTTCATGGTCACTTGGAGTTAGCAACTGAATTCCCCTTCCATTCTGTTTTGGATTGTTGTCTTTTGACTCATAGAAATCACGGCATAGCAGGAGTCGGGCGGTAGTGCAGCCGGTTAAGCACTGGTGGCGCAAAGCCTAAGGAGAGGCCCCCCCCACCTGCGGGGGGTGGGGGGGTGCCGCTTCACAAGCAGTGAAGCAGATCTGCAGGTGTCTTTCTCTCCTCTCTGTCTTCCCCTCCTCTCTCCATTTCTCTCTGGCCTATCCAACAACAATGACATTAGTAACAACAACAATAATAAAAACTACAACAATAAAACAAGGGTGACAAAAGGGAATAAATAAATATTTTTTAAAAATGGCATAACTAACTCAGAGGAAGGAGAATTTCTTAGACTACATTAGCAGTCTCACAATCATTTTTTTCTCTCACACAAGTATAAAATAACAACTATGAACACCAACATGAATTTGTGTTTCATCAGGATCCCTCCCTCCCTTCTTTGTCACACTTACCTACAGAAGTGATGATGACTGTAAAATGAGTTTCGTCTCGCTTTCCAGTTACATTATTGTATGCACAGCACATATAGTCAGTTGTCTTCTGGGCTATGTTCTCAGATACAACTTCTAAACGGGGCCCATGTTTAATGACATATGTTGTATTGTCAGTTCTCTGGATCCAGGAGTAGGTGTTGGGAGGATAAGAATCAGCAGAACAATCAAACAAGATGGCTTCTCCAATGTCAACTGTAAATACTTCCCCTACTTTTAGTCCTTTATCAGAATTAACTTGAAGTCCATAAGGTCCATCTGCATTAATTGCAAAGATAAATAAAAAGGCAACATAAGTAATCTTGCCAATCCTTTTGAGTATGGGAAAATTCAGCAGTGTTTTACTTTCTATGAAAGTCTTCATGGTAAACATAAGCAGATAGATTCTCATTTAGGCACTACAATAAATAAGGAGATTATAAACATGCTTTATTCTGATATTCATGAAGATAGAAATTATTTAGATACTGTTAAACTTTATCTGAAATAGTGAAAGCTTAGAAACTCAGCAAAGAGTTAGAGAGGCTTATTTAATGGAGGATGACAGGTAGCTCACACAGTAGAGCATATATATTACATTGAGTTCCAGGTCCATGGCACCACATGAAAGCACCCATGGGGAGGAAGTTTCACAAGCAGAGCTATAGTATATCTCCTTTTCTCTCTATCACTCCCTCTCTATTTCCCTTTGTCTCTCAACCTCTGTATATAGAGAAAAAAAATGTTGGGAGCAATGAAGTCATGCAGCAATAATTGTCCAAGCGATATATATACATATGTGTTTATATATGTATATATGTATGCATATATATATATTTCTCTTTATGAGAAAGAGAGTGAGAGAGAGACTAGAATACCACTCAACTCTGGCTTGTGGTACTGGGGACTGACCTTGGAGTCTCTGGGGCACCAGGCATGCAAATTCTGTGCTCTGACATGTTGAATTATCTCCCTGACCCCAGTATATGATTTTTACAGGCATAAATGTGGTGCTAAGCTTTTGAGCAATGTTGTAACAAATATTTACAATATTGGTAGACAAGTGGCATCTTGATGAAAGAGTAAAAGCACTTCAAAGCATTTTTTTAATTTAGGAAAAGGACTTTATTGATTTATATAATGAAAAGTCTAAAAAATGTCAAGAGTGATTGAATCCATGCTCTGAAATGATGTCAAAAATCTCTCACCAGGTAAAGAATATTTTCACACAATATAAGCCATTAAAAAGAAGTTGAGAAAAAAGACATAGAAACAAATAACAATGTAATATCTGAAAATTCAAACATATCAATCACTAGCATGAGTAACCTATAGACAGTGATTCAAACTGAAGCCTTGGGGAGAGGGTCTCAGGCATGTGCTAGCAAATGTATATATACACATATGTGCATATATATTATTAGTAATTTAATATTGATTTACAAAATTATAATATAATAGAGGTATAATTCCACACAGTTCCCACCACCAGAGTTCTGTGTCCCCACTCCCTCCATTGGAAACCACATTAGTGCTCCCAAGGTTACAGGTATGGGTTGACTATTATTTCTACAGTTATCTATATTTACATATATTTGTCCATTTTTGTCTATGGTTTTGCCTTCTCTTCCTTCCTAAGTTACACCTACACCTACTGCATTTTCTTACCTCAATATTTCCCCCTCTACAAATATAGACCAAAATTCTTTTTTTTTTTTTGGTGCTGAATAACAAAGTTTAATGCTTCTGTAACATTAATGTTGAGGTCAGAAAATTGTGGTAAATAACTGGGGTGAACACAGAGACTGCTGCACCAGGCCAGAACACATGTTCCCCAGGGAAATAGGAGTAGTAACAGGTGTGGGTGGCTTAGAAAGGAGGTGAAGGCAGGGTTTGGGTGTATATATAAACTAGTGTTATGGTTGATGTGGTCAGCACCCCCCCTCCTGAAGTGGGCCTGCCAACATGTAAACAAATGGCTCTCACTCATTCTCTCTCCATCTCTCATGGCCCTCATGTACTCCAGTATGTGAGTGTTCTTAATTTTCCTGAATAAAGTTTAAAATTCTTGAAAATCACACTCTCTCTTGAAGTCTTTGTTGCGTTTATGTATGACAAAACTTTAAACATGTAGGGAACGATCTCAGTCCAATCTTCCCCAATACAATTTACCTACTTTAAAAAAAAAATCATGCCTTTCACTTTTTTATCTATTTTTTCTTTCTTTTAAATAAAATATTTATTTCTTATTGCCACCAGAGATATCGTTAGGGCTTGGTACTGGCACTAGGAATCCACCACTCCCAGCAGCCATTTTCACCTTTTTTTTTTTAAATCTAATTTATCTAATGTTTATTAAATAGGATTTAGAGAAATTGAGAGACAATGGGGAGATAGA